>NC_050462.1:30963740-31233740 GCF_903995425.1 Onychomys torridus | reverse complement strand
TGAGATGTCTTCATTGGGGTTCATTCCCACTCACTTCTGCCTTTGACTTAAAAGAACAGCGTGGAAAGCAAGTTTGCAAACAAACAAACAAATAGAATCATCCAGAAGATCAAGTTTTGTTTTCCCAGTCTTCCTTAGCTGGGTGACCTCCCCCCCTCCAGGACACCCCCCCCCCCCTCCGTGCAGTCCTGCCCAGGGCTAACCATTAGGTGACTCACAACTCTCTTGGCAGAATGGGATGATTGACACACTCACATCACAGCATCAATGGGCAGGAAACTCGGATGCCCTTCACAGAGCTCTTCTGTTATGGGCCCGTCATGATCTCACAGGCTTCGCCAATTTCAAAGGCATAGGCTGTCACGTGGAGTGTATAAAAATTCAGCCGCAGATTATAGAGACCCAGTTATTCATGTTCTAAAGGACCTTAAGCTTTCAAAACCTTCAAATAGTGTTTGCTTTGTTTTTCTTATGAGGAGTGTGTCCCCATCTCGATAGTATATAAGGTGAAGTTGTAAAATATTTGACTAGAGGAGGCATCAGTGACCTTTCTAGAACACCCACCGCCTGCTGCGCCCCCCCCCCATCCTCCTGCACCCCTGTGCTGCTAAGAAAAAAAATTTTTTTTTCCTGAAGTCAATAGTAAATTTTTAGAGGATCTGATCTCCTGGTTTTCAGCTCAGGAGTTTGGGTAGCCGAGAATTACAAACACAGGACTAAGATCCAGTCTAAAGATAAAGTGACTTCAAAAGCAGTATATTATCCAGTGAGAGTGGCTTATTAAAGATTTTGAAAGTGTATAGCTGGTCATAAATATATTTATAAGAAACACTGACACTCTGACACCAGAAGCAATGAAAAGTACGTGAACAAATACTACTTACTATGTGTAGTCACTGAGCAACCAGGCTATTTCTAGTCTTATCGGAATCAACATGGTAATAAAATGTCTCCTTGTCCTTCCAGCCTCCTTATTAAAATGCATTAAATTTGTTTTTCTCATACATAGGGAGATAAGGTTATTAATTACACAAAACTGCTTATCAGCAAAATGTAAAACAGCAGGAAAAGCTAAGAAGGAAAAGAAATGAGGGATTGAAAGAAATTTGGGGTACAGGAATCCACACGCGTGAGACTTAACTTTCAAAATTCAAATGTTTCTTCTGGAAGAGCAGTCAGGTGAAACGCTAATACATGTAAAATAAAATTTAAAAATAAAAAAAACTGGAACAGAATATATAAACATTTAAAGAACTAAAATGTTTTATGGGAAGCATTTGTAATTGAAAGAAAGACAATAAAATGACAATGTAAAAGGATATAAATATGTGTGAAATTTGCTGATTGAAGTTAAAGGCATAAATTGTTGTCCGTCAATGCTGAGACTTTTACAAACAATAAGGGATAGATAGGCTCAGGAGGGCGGTGGTAGCAGAGGGTTGTCAAGGATGGAAGAGGGCCAGCCTCAAAGTCCACTGCACCTTCCTGGCTTTGCTTCCTGTAGAAACCA
The DNA here is from genome assembly GCF_903995425.1 of Onychomys torridus. Classification (NCBI taxonomy): domain Eukaryota; kingdom Metazoa; phylum Chordata; class Mammalia; order Rodentia; family Cricetidae; genus Onychomys; species Onychomys torridus. The sequence continues at coordinate 31,232,230 of NC_050462.1, read as the reverse complement.
GTTAGTAACTGATGTTTGGGTTGACATGATTTGTAGGAATTTTACTTTGCAGCTAACAAGAACAAGCATTCGGCAAATGTAAGGTGGGATTACCTTCTCTTCGGAATGAGAAAAAAAAATGGAGTGATTGCCGTAGTGGGTAGCTATTCCAGCTTTGACCTGGAATGTACTACCCCCATTGAGGTTTTCAGTAACTGTAATGCCTACAGGACGGGGCCGAGGCAGGAGCCCATAAGACCCAAGATCCAGATGTGCTGGCTCTCTTGGTTCCTGGATCCTGGATGCTGGAAGTAGATTGAGTAGAGTTCTCCAGAGAACACCGCTGGACTGCGCTATACCTTTCCTGGACCCTGTAACCTATCCTACAAAATAAACCTCCCTTTTAACTACATGGAGTTGCCTTAATACTTCCACCAATAGGTTGCATCTAGAGTGCAGAACACAAGCTTCTACGTTAGCTGCTACCTCTAGGCTGACAATCCAGATGTCTGGGAAATGGACTCTCAACACAGAGTGTTAGCTAATAACTCCAGTCTTGGAAAAGACCATATCAAAACACATAATTTCTGTGGACTGACATGCTACAGCTCTTCATTTTATCCACAAAATAAGTTAGTGGAAAATCACTGGGGTGGCACAAACAAATATTTTGGATTAATTCATCTGAAGTAAACATGTACATATTCAGTGTGCAAACTGAATCACAACCACTAGTCACAACCACTAATCACAGTCACAAGTCCTCCTGGCTGAAGGCATCATGTTTTATACAACATTGAATTCTATGTGTGCTCCCTATTTACCAGTTTAGCCACATGCCTACCTGTCTGCCTAGCTTTCTCTTTATAAAGGGCAGTTTATGAGCCTTCAGAATGCTTTAAAAACCTTCTCTGAAAGTGCAGCATGAAACAAAGATATTCTGGCTGTGTCTGGGAGAAGCCCACATCCAAGGCACTTTGTCCCCATGTGGGGGCTAGAGAAAGAGACATTGTGTGGGACAGGAGCTTGGTAGCTGAAGACTGTGATCTTGTGGTGCCTGCATTTGGCAATCTGAAAAGAAAATGTTTGCAAACCAGTGTGTGCAACAATAACAAAGCCCATTGCTCCAGCCTTTAGCAAACCAGTGAGAAAAAAAAATGTCATGATGCATTTATAATAAAATATGTAATCCTCTCTTTTAAGCTTTGCTGATCAAAACTGCAACAAGCATGGACACATTCTAAATAATTAATCTCCTGTTGACTATACCTGCTCACCCCATTGCCCATGGGTAGTAACGGCCACCTTCTAAGCCAACAAGGGGAATGATAAGTAAGGAAGAATTCACTGTTAGCCTTTATGAAGAAATCACTTCAACATATAGTCTAGACCAGTGGTTATCTACCTGGTGGTTGTGACCCATGGGTTGCATATCAGATATTTACATTACAATTCATAACAGTAGCAAAATTACTACAGTTATGAAGTAGCAACAAAATAATTTTATGGTTGGGGGTCACCACACCATGAGGAATTGTATTAAAGGGTCGCAGCATTAGGAAGGTTGAACACCACCGCTCTAGACTTTATTTGCATCTGCACTGTATAAAGAAACCCACTCTGGCTGGGGTTCAGTCGTACAGTTGTCCAAGTGGTATTGAATGACATATTCGAGTCAGTGTTGGTTAGGGACTATAAGCTCTCAGAGGCAGGGACTCATAGCTACTTAACTTCAACCTTCTGTCAATTGCTGCAGTCAGGTGTGTAAGGACAGCCTTGGGGCCAGAGCCACTCAGGCTGTTTCCTTTTCCTCCTTATTTTCCCTTTGCTCTCCATTCAGAACTTTTAATGACTGAACCGCCCACGTTCCTCTCTAGAAAGATTCTACATGCAAAGTTTTCCCGGGGAACATCTGTCAGGCAGGATTGGAAAGCAAATCTATGGAGAGGATTTCCGATCTTAGCTAAAAGAATTCCAAGATACTTTGAAGTCATAGGAATCCAGATGTTCTTTTCTTTAAAAATGTTCTTTCCCTTAAAGGTAGCTAATCACTGTAAGAAAGCCCAGTTGAGTAGACGTCGAGGTCCAAGCTTTAGCATTTTATAGAAAATTGTTAGGAATAGAAGAAACAGTTGGATAGGAAAACTATGATTTCTTATGACAACAGCCAGGCTGGTATCTTCTTATATGTGGGTTTACTGTCCCTCTGGAGGTTTTGAAGGTAGTAATAGATCCCTGTGTGCTTTCTAGATGCAGAATGACAATGTTGTGGCTTAGCAAATTTAGATGAGAGCACTAGTCCTAGTACAAGATGAATTTTTGATCCTCAAGCAGTAAGCTCAACCTTAATGGATTTCTCTTGAGTTTATGTATTGGGAAAGAAGCAATAAAGGATACAGGAAGGGACTACTAAAATGGAATATCAATTATTCTAGAACATTGGACACCTTAAAGTTTTAAATGAGCACTTACTTAGTGAAAGGGAAAAATCAGTAGCCATCTTGTGAGATGCTTCTCCTTCCCCTCTTCCAAAGGTATTTGCTGACCAGCAGTTTTAGAAGTGATCAGAAGTTGAATTTAAGGCTGGGATAATACATCTGTGTATCCTGGACTTGGCAAAACAAGATATAGGGAGTAATGGGCTCAACTGACCAGAAGTTGACCTCAGAGGAGAGTAGGTTTGGAACAATAAATCTGAATGCATATATCCTGGGTTCAACAAAAGCAGGACATAGGGAGTAAAAACTTATGTCTCTGTAGATACCATGAATCCTGTCAGCCATCAGTAACCTCATGCTTATAGTTCAACCAGTAACTTCAGAAACCTGCCCCACCCCTAACCCCCTTGTCCAATCCCAAGGTGCAGGTAAACTTTTCCTATATAAACCCCTTCAAGTGAGTGCTCCAGGTTGTCCTCCACCCGCTGTGTTGGATGTTGGATGGCAGACCAAGTTTGCTTGTTTTCTTAATAAAAACCTCTAGGCTGGGCGGTGGTGGCACACACCTTTAATCCCAGCACTTGGGAGGCAGAGCCAGGTGGATTTCTGTGAGTTCGAGGCCAGCCTGGTCTACAGAGCGAGTTCCAGGAAAGGCTCAATGCTACAAAGAGAAAGCCTGTCTCGAAAACAAACAAACAAACAAACAAAAAACACCTCTGTATGCTTGCATCGGATAATGGCTCTGTGGTGGTCTTGCGATCTGGTCCCAACACTTAGTATAGTCGGTAATCTATTCATTTGTTCAACAGTTATCTGGTTTTGTATATGTTTATGTATACATGGTCATGTGTATGTGTGTGCATGTGTGTATATGAATAATGAGGCCTAGAAGTCCATATCAGATGTCTACTTATCAATGTCCAACTTCATTATTTCATCTTTTCCTTTTCTCCTTCTCCTGTTCTTCCTCCTTCTTTCTTTTTCTTCCTTCCTTTCTTTTTAGACTTTCTTTCATCCTTTTCCTTTCTCTCTCTCTCTTTCTTTCTTCCTTCTTTCTCTTTCTTTCTTTCCTCCTTTCTTTCTTCTTTCTCTCTCTCTTTCTTTTTCTCTCTTTCTTTCTTTTTTTGTTGTTGTTTTGAGACAGAGTCTCTCTATGGAGCCCTGGCTGTCCTGGAACTCCTTCTATAGACCAGGCTAGCCTTAAACTCACAAAAATTTATTTGACTCTGCCACCGGAGTGCTTTGATTAAGGATGTGTGCCACTATGCTGGATTCCATCATAATTCTTGAAACAAGTTCTCTTATTAAGCCCAGGGAGCATCAACTCAGCTGGTCCGCTGACTACCGAGCCCAAGTACCCTCCTGTCTATTTGCCCAGCCCTAGGATTATAATAAGCACACCACCACCCCCAGAATGTTCATGCCGGTGTTGGATGTCGGACACAGGTCCTTATGATTGCTTAGCAAGCACTCTACCCAACAGAGCCACCTTCTCATCGCCTCAATAATTCTTCCCACAGATGTTTACTGAGGTCTGACGTATATCAGGCTCAGGCGCTGAGCCAAGGTTGGATTACAGCTCCTAGGTAAGCACGGTAAGTGCAGACACTTCTTGGGTCCTGAAGGGAACAGATCAGGGAGTCTGGGGGAACAGAACCAAGCTAGTGGAGATAGATGTGAGAGAAGCAAGAGGTGAGGAGGGAAGCTCACCAGACACCAGAGTCTTAAGGTTCTTAAACCAAATGAACTGACCGGCCCTTCAGCCACACATCCCTGTTTCTCAGACTTTGATCTCCTCAGATGGCCCAGGACCCATCTGTGTGAGACACAACCTGAGATCAGCTGTTTTCTACAGAGGTGGGCAATCTCAGGTTCCGCCTCCAGGCCCGAGCCCTCTCCTGGCATGGGGGCAAATGCTCACAGAAAAGTACACTGTGAGGAAGAGCTGCTTAGGCGTTTTAAGCAGACCAAGGATGGAAGGCAATTTGCAGACTAGAAAGACCCCAGACTGCGAGGGAGAAAATAATGGAAGGGGGGTGTGTGTAGAAGTAATTAGAGCTACTAGAGGCTACTGCAGGCACTGATAAGAGAAATTAGAATACCTGCAACCAAGGTGGTAGCAGCAGGGCATTTGAAAAGGGTTTGCAAGACGGTAGAACTGTAGAAACAATGGGGGTGTTGTAGATTCATTCTCTTGTTTAATAAACTTTGATTGAAAAGCCACCATGTTCTGGGCAAGACTGTCCATTCACAGCAGGAAGGAGGCAGTTTTTACCGGGGCTTCTATTCCAGTGGAAAGACTCAAATAAAACAAAGCCAGCAAGAAACAGATTCAGCCACGCAAATCAGAAGTCAGTGCTCGAAAGGGAGTAAGCTGGATAAATAACATTTTATTGGGGGGGGGAATATAAAATGGCTCAGATTTCAAGAGTGAACAAGGAATGAGGCACAAATGGTGAGCAAATAACTAACTGTCCTCTACTGAAATCAGGATACCAGAGAGGAAACTTTGATATGTTCTGTTTGTCTGTTTCACTTTGGACACCACTAGATGCTGTGGACAGATCCACGAGCCTTGCAGACCCCAGGCAAATGCAGAGCTGCACCCCCAACCCTTAGAAATCTAGGACGATCTGAGAGGGCATGATGCTGAGTCCAGTTGGAATGACTCAGGAGACTACGTGACCAAGAGAATTCATTTGGTTTCAGTGATGAAAATTGGAAGAGTTGAGAGGTGAATAGACAGAGAAAACATGTATGCCCAGGAGCATACATGCACACTGACAGACTCACAGACGCCACATGGAATCCTACTCCACCCCCAGAGATGGGTTAGTACTGACTTTGGATCAAAAATTGGCAGCAATATGGTAAGAGGGGGGAGACCCAAAGGTCATCCAGCAGCTGTGAGATTGATTCAGTGATTCGTCATGAATTCTTTTAAAACTTCGGATTGTCATCAAGTGTACAATAAATATCATGTTGCCCTGCATTCGACACACACGGTCCATTGGTTGCTGGTTGGATTTGGTACTAGTGCTTTTCCACACATGCTGTTAGTGAAAATCGCTCTGAAGAGAATCAGTCAACGCTCTGCTTTGGGGTGTACTCTACACAGCGCTTCCTGCCCACCTGAACTTCAAAGGGGACACCTGCATAGTCCCCTGAGAGAGTCCAAGCTATAATAACTAAAGCCCAAGCCCTCAGCAGTCCAGGAAAGCCATTAAGATAATGAGGGGGTCTGTTCTTCCTCTTTGCAAGTTCCCTAAAGTCCCAATTAGAGAATTTAAAACCCCAGATTCCAAGGATGCATTGAGATTGAAAAACCCCATTTTTTTTTTTTTTTGTCTTTAGACAATGTCAGACAACGAAACCAGTGAGGTGTGTAAAAGAAGGAAGAGGAGGAACCAATAAAGAGGCTTTTCCCACTGCAATAGCCCTTCCATCACAAGCCCGGAAGCCACCTGCCAGTGGTGTTCAATGCCTTAATGCCGTTAGTATTTCCACTGACTTTTCTGTGGGCTGTTCGGCTGATTTAGATAGGATCTGGTCATCATACAGACATTGTTCACAATCATAAAGGCCGCAGACCTCACTGGTGGAATCTTCCAGCATCAACAAGCATCTTCCAACCCCACCTTTGAGAAACACAAACAAACAACAAACAGACAGACACGCCAGCCAAGCAATGTGCCTGTAGGAAGGGACACACTTGGAATAAACGAAAGTTTTTTTTCTAATGTGATGCTTTAGGCAGGTCTTTTTACTACATTTCCCATTACAGCAAATGGAAATGAAGGATCGCCTGCCAGATACAGCCTTAAATGTTAAAAGGCAGCATGAAAAAAATAAAAAAAAAAACCTAACATGCCCACCTAAGCTGGAAGACAGCTATGATAGAAGGGATTTGGTCTGTTAAGTGGCCAACAGAACTAGAACGATCAGATAGTAAAAGAACAGAACAGGATATAAACCAGATGACATGGCTATCCCAAAGCCATATTCCAGGACTAACAGACACTCAGCTGCTGTGGAAGGGCCTCTGAGGGACTAAATGGACTTCTCCTTCTTCCAGTGTTTGTCTTTGGTTTTCTGGTTTTTTTTTCCCCTGAAACTTGCTCAGTGTCCCAAGATGGCTGGTACATGCCCAAACTCTGAGGCAATGCTCATAGTCTCTAAAAGGCCAGTACTAGAGACACAAACCCCCCTCGCTGTCTAAGTCTAGACGTGAGGGGATATCCAGCAACCAGGCACGGGCCCACATTTGTTGTCCCCGCCTTAGGAGAAAAAAAAAAAAAGAGTCAGCTGTATTCTATGAATATACGTCTATAATCGTACCCTCCCAAGCAGAGTGGAAATACCTGCCACATTCTTGGTGGGTTTCTGGCCCACGTTGTTATTCTTTAAATTAAATTTGTTCACTCAATACAGAGAATAATAGCTTTCATCATGACATTTCCATACATCCATATTATTATACTTTGTTTTTATTCACCTCCTGTTCTGTCCCGTGCGTGCGTGTGCGTGTGCGTGTGCGTGTGCGTGTGTGTGTGTGTGTGTGTGTGTATCCTGTTAGGTTTCTTCATCCACTTAGGGAAGCCAGAGAAGGAAGAGAGCTTGTGAAATCCAAGAAGACAACATGGAGGAGGAAGGGTGCTATTGTTTGCAGGCCCAGCTGCCAAAGTCCAGAGCAGAGAGGTACCGAGGGGCTAGCTTTTGTCTTGGTGAATTCACCACTGGTTAGGTCCTGGCTCTCAGTCTTATCAGCTCAAAAATTTAGTATGCTCTAGATTCCAAAATCGGTCCCCTTTGAGTATATCCTTCTTTTTTAGACACTGCAAATATGTGTATAGAACCAAGAAGAACCTTGAATATATCTCTGTCTCTCTCTGTCTCTCTCTCTGTCTCTGTCTCTCTCTCTCCCTCTCCCTCTCCCCCCCCCCTCTGGTGTGTAGATCAGAGATCAGCCCTGAGTATTCGTTCCTCAGGTAATATCCACTTTGATTTTTGTTACAGTCTCTCTAACTGGCCTGAGACTAGCCAAGTAGGCTAGCTTGGCTAGTCATAAAATCCCAGGACTCTTCCTGTCTCTGCCCCCTGAGCTCTGGGATCACAAGCGTATGCGATCATGTCTCACTTTTTTACATGGGTTCTGGGTATCAAACTTGGGTCCTCATGCTCAAACAGAATCTATTTCACCAACTGAGCCATCTCTCCAAGCCCAGAACCTTCAATTTGCAATAAATATCACACCACAGTTGAGTGAATAATTAAGTTAACCTGGTCAATTCATTCTTTTTCTATCTATAAAAAGAAAAACAGCACGAAACACTAAATTCAGACCAGAATAAGCAAGATTTAAAGATTGTTAAGAGAAAGAAAAAAACAAACAAACCACTGCATCAGATTCCAATAGCCATCCTCACAGGAATTGATACTAACTAAGCCAGCCCGTTAAGATCTAAGTTGGTCTTAAATGCTCCATCTGTCAATGTTTGCCCCTGGCACTGCTTCTGCTTCTTTGGCTAGACAAGCCCCTTAAATTTACTACATTGGCACAGTTAATTACACTATTGACAATCCTTGAGGCCAAAGAACCACTAATTATTATTACTTTCTTAGGTTTCTTGAGATCTGTTTGTGTTTAACCATTATATGTTTACCTCCAGATCATAGGCATTTACTTTATCCAGAATGAGTCTCCCAATCCTCCTGTTGTGGTTTGGAGGTAAACTGCCCTCCACCCTCCACAGGCTTATTGTGTGCAAGTATTTGAACACCTGGTCCACAACTATTTGGCATTGTTTTAGGAGGTGACAGAACTTTGGGACCATGGGACCGTCCTGGGGGATATAGGCCACTATGATTGGGTCCTGAAGGTTCTAAGACTCTGCTCCCAGTCTCAAGCTCTTTGCTTCTTGACCCAGCAAATGTGAGGAGCTGTGACGTCACATCCTGCCAGCCTGGAATGCACTGCCCAGACTGTCATGCCTTCCCTGCCATGATGGACTGATGGGGCCTATAACCAGGAGGCAAAGAAACCCTTTCTCCCTTAAGTGTTTCTGTCACAGTGATGAGAGAAGCAGACCCAGAGGAAGAAAAAAACCACTCATGGCTTTGGCTACATCCCAGACACCAAAACAAACGCAGCTTTCATTAATTACATTGACATGATAAGTTGGACAGTAAGCAAAACATGAAGACAATGGTGATTCTACATGCAAATGATAGTCTATTAGACACAATTGTCTCTTAATCGGCAGCCCATTGAGAAAAATCTCAGGCAGCTCATTTGTAGCGTAAAACCCATTCTATAGGAGAAACTTCTCATAGGTAATTATACACAATTCAAAAAGAAAGTCCTGAAACCATTTCAATTGGATTGGAGTTTGGAGGCTCAACTTACTTGTCATCTGTCTGTAAATACAACAGAAGAATTTGCCCTCACTTTAAGAAGACAATGGCTGGCAGCCTTCCAGATATAATTACTCCAAGACAAGACAGCATTGTGTGGATTGCAAATGCTTGCACAGAGGATACGGTTTATGTGTGAGGTAATGTAAGGGCATGATAGAGAAAAATCTACTTTCAAACCTGTTACAAATATCAGGGGAAGATTAAGAAAAGTCAACACCACTGCACCAAGGAAGGCTACATTCCAGCACATGAACACATCTCACTAGCAGAGAAATTATCAGTACATTACAGATATCAGAAAAACCCAGCAGTTTCCAATCAGGGTTACACAATAAATGTTGGAACAATGAATGAGAGATAATTACCTATAGCCAATCACGATTTTTCTAGTGGTGCAATAAGGAAGTTAATGGAACCAACTTAGCCTCTTTCTGAGTTTAAGAAATGGAGACAGAACCTAACAGAGTAAATGGAACAGTAGCTCAGGGAGCTGGGCCCACGGGCGGCATAAGCATTGGCTGGTGCAACTTGTATAGGAAGAGCCTCACCTCAAACAACCCTGCCTTTATTCTCTGTCAGGGAAATTCCCCAGTGGAATTTCTCCATGAGAACACTTTCTATACAAACTCAAAATACCATGGGGAGTGGGAGAGAAAACAAGGAGCAGCTGCCGAGCAGCCTCTTAGCAGAAAATAATTTCAACAACATTCATGTGACAAAGCTTTCTGTACCCAGGCCTGCAAATAGCTATTGGGAACAGGGTGGAGACTAACTTCTGGGTGATTCCTTGTCTCATGGATCTTGGGACTTAGTTGCAGAGGGTCATTAATCCAATCACCCCGAGATGAGTGTGTAATTATGGACTGTGATAAAAGCTGTGTACAGGAAAAACAGGGCTTTTAAAAAAGCATATGACTTCATCTAGGTTGAGGTCTCGGAGAATTTCAGAGGGAGTGTTCACTGAGTTCACAGTGGAAGGATGCGCAGGAGACAGCGAGGTGAAGACAGGAAAGAAAACTCACTCTGAGGAAGATGACAGTATGTTCAGCAGCCAACAGAGTAGAGCATTATTTCTACGAAAGAAATGGGGGTGCTGGTAAACGCTAGAGCATGAGTGAAACTTGAAAACATTCTGTTAAGTAAAGCAAATCAAAGAGAGGCTAATATTTCACTTAAATGTCTATATTAGGAAACTCCACAGATGCAAAAAAAAAAAAAAATCCATATCCAGCACTGCCAATAAGGAAACAGAGAAACAAAATAAATAAATAAATAAATAGATAGATAGATAGATAGATAGATAAATAAATAAATAAATAAATAAATAACTTGTTTGTATGATTAGTTGATAATCATTCCGCATATGCACTCATATACACACACTCACACCAACCCCTCCAACCTCCTCCCACACACTGGAGTCCTTTTAGGAGAGAGGCCAGATCCCAACCTGGCCACCATGCTGCCCCCTGCTGGTGTGCTGGCTTTGTGTCTCTCATTCCCTGTTGCTTTGGGCTATTTTTCTACACTGCTGCCTTTCAGCTCCTGGAAGGGACTGCGCTCACTCTGCCAAAAGGAAGATGCTTCTCTCTCTCTCTCTCTCTCTCTCTCTCTCTCTCTCTCTCTCTCTCTCTTTTTTTTAAAAAGGAGTCAAATACCAAGACATACAATTTACTTTTTAAAGCATGTTGAAACAGACTACTCAATGCTATTTCAATATATTCCCAATGTTGCATAAAAACCCAATTAGCAGTTATGAGGCTCTGGGAATGGAGGAATGAGATAGACCTGTGAATGGAAGATAGACTATAGATAGACCTATGTATGGACCATAGACTGTGGATAGACCTATGTATGGACTATAGACTGTGGATAGACCTATGTATGGAAGATAGACTGTGGATAGACCTATGTATGGACTATAGACTGTGGATAGACCTATATATGGACTATAGACTGTGGATAGACCTATGTATGGACTATAGACTGTGGATAGACCTATGTATGGAAGATAGACTGTGGATAGACCTATGTATGGACTATAGACTGTGGATAGACCTATGTATGGACTATAGACTGTGGATAGACCTATGTATGGAAGATAGACTGTGGATAGACCTATGTATGGACTATAGACTGTGGATAGACCTATGTATGGACTATAGACTGTGGATAGACCTATGTATGGACTATAGACTGTGGATAGACCTATGTATGGACTATAGACTGTGGATAGACCTATGTATGGACTATAGACTGTGGATAGACCTATGTATGGAAGATAGACTGTGGATAGACCTATGTATGGACTATAGACTGTGGATAGACCTATGTGTGGAAGTTCCTGGGCTTAAAAAGGTGATGTAGAGTAGATTGCACTACCAGTTTTGGAAATGATGGGGCTGCTACACACTATTTATTCATTTGTTCTATCCCGTCTTACAGAGATGGTGTTTAGTGGATGTTGTCTGCTATTGGACACTATGTTATGCATAAATCCATAAGGCTATAAGTAAAATTGGCTCATCTTCTATGAACGTTAAGAAATTATAATTTCACTTAAGATATATGGGACTATAGCTTTCTGCTGAGATTATAATGCTATCATCAAAGAACTACTGTTTACTTCCTATGAAATACATGCTGTATCAGAATTATTTTTCTCAATGGACCGAGGCTTTTAAATGAATATATCTCTAAAAAATAGCCTTTTTGGGGGGTCTGATGCTATATTCCCATCAGTTTCTGTTTTCCCCCATGCTAACAAGTTTGTACTATCAGAAAGTTGTCTCAGGTAAAATTTGAAAATAAGTAAAAAGATAAGAAATTCTTTGGATTTCAACTTATGTATATAAGATGAGTTTTCTGTCATCACATCTCATTATGAGTTATGAGATTTTTGAGAACCACTTGACAATGGAATAATATATATTTAGTGACAATCTGTGAAGAAATTTCTTTGTGATAATAGTTTCCAGAAATCTAGTTCCCACTGAAATAACATACCTCTGCATAACAGTCTCCAGGTTGTCAGCTTTGTTACCTGACTAGGCTTTCCCATCATGCCCATGGGCAAATTCTCAGAGCTATCACCCTTCTAGGGAATTGGCGATTGGTTAAAACACCAAAAGACAATCTAACTCAAGTTTCCAAATGACTTAAAAATTGATAAGGATAAAACTGAAAATCAATGCTAATAATGAAAGAGTGCCTTTTAGAAAGCTTAGGAATCCAAAATAAATAGCAAAATCTCTTAATCAATTCTACAAATTAAAATTGACTGAAAATTGTGATTTCAGAGAAAAAAATATTCATTTTATGGGATTAAGTGTGACTAAAATTACTGGCATGTATAACAAATCTAACACTATGTGCATTTACATTACAAAGAATATTATAAAGAATGACCTCTTGGTGTCTAAAGAAAATAGTCTTCTCAGCCATTTAATCTAAAGAATAAATTAGAAAGGCAATAAAAATCAGAGACAAGGTTTCCTGAGCTCACTGGCACTAATAAGTCTGAAAAAAAATCAAGGTTCTCTTAACTGAGTCATTCCTGTTCCCATGGCTGTTTGGAAAAGCAATTTTAATAATCCATGGTTCCTGAACCTCTAGGCAAGCCAGCAGTGGGCTCTTGGGGGAACCTGAGAACTCCATCCTTCATCAAACTTTAGGCTAAATACCACATAAATTTGCATTGTATCCGTTTGGCTAAATTGGAACTGTAGTTCCCAGAAACCAATTCTCTATAGAATTCTAAGATAGTATGGGCTTAGGGATCATTTGATGTAAGATTTCTAAAGTGGGGGTGTGGTACTTAGCTGTCTTGTTTTCATGCTTAGAATGTGGGTGCAGGGTGCTGAGCATGGTTGGAGCTATGCACATTGTCATTTATCTGCAGGCTCACCTTGTTGGCACAGGACAGCACCTGGGTTCCTGCCAGCCCCTCCTGCTGGGTCAGCTCCCTTGAATCCTGGACCAGATGCATCTTTAGCTCTGTGATGGAAACAACCAATTTCTCTTTCATCAACTGGCTGTTGATTTCAGGTGCCAGCAGAAGCAATATCTTTACATCCTTACTATGATTTCTTAAGTAGTTCCCAGTAGAGTACAATATAAAAATATATATTGAAATATATATATATATATTGTATATAAATATGCATGTTTTAAATATAATTAATAGACTTAGAAAATAGTGTATGTATGGTTTTTGCTTTATCTCTAATGATACATGTTATATTCAAGTATAATTTTTAATTATTTGCATGTATCATTTATATAAACACATAACAAACATAGTATGGGAAAGAATTACTTAGCTGTGATGTTGTTCACATGTACATGTGCTTAGGATGGATAACTTGGGATTGGATAAGCTCCTGGTGGATTGTCCCTGAAGAGATTGATTCTCTCTCTCTCTCTCAGAAGCTATTAACTGCCTATGGCTCTTCATCCAGGGATGCAGGCTTGTGAAATTTTTCCCATTCTAAGTCGGCACGGCATGCTGACTGGTGTAGCAACAATAATTACAGACAAAGAGGTTACTAACTTGAGAGGGATGGGAGGGGACACTGGAGAGCTGGACAGAGAAAGGGAGGGGACAGAAATGATGAAGAACATTACTCATGTGTAAAATTCTCCAAGAAGTTTTCAAGTGAAGAAAAGAGAATGATGGGAGAAGGTTACGTGATCGGAGTACATTATGTATATGAATGCAATCATGAAATAAAGAATTACATTTTAAATGTGCACTTAACGAAAGAAATGATGCAGCTTATTAATGAGGGCACGGGATGGTAACGGTTCAAAGACAGGCAGAAATGACGAAAAGAAGGTAAAGGAGAGAATGCCGGAAAGTGACTACTAAGATCCAGTCAGCCAGTCACGTGACAACCAAACACAGCCTTTCAAGTTAGCTACGCTCTGGAAAAAAAAAATCATCTGCCTCTCAACTTGCTAAAAACAGTAAACTGGCGTAGAATGCTATTGTACCTGGGCTCTAGTCAATGGCAAATGTTATGTGAGACAAAGCCACATCCCTGGGAGCCAGTGTCTCTTGACTTACTAAACACTACTCTAGCAAAACTTTGAAGTTGGACTGTATTAGTTAATTTTCTACTGTTGTGATAAAACATCATGACCAAGGAAAGTTGTAAAAGGAAACTTATTCCAACTAACAGTTCCAGGGGGTTAGGGTCCATAACGGTAGGGACAGCATGGCAGCAGGCAGCAGACACAGCTATCGAAGGCTAAAGCTGAAAGCCAAGGTCACACATCTTCAACTCCAAGCAGGAAGCAGAGAGAGCAAACTGGGAATTGCTTGAGGCTCTGAAACCTCAAGGCCTACCCAGTGGTGTACTTCCTCTAGCAAGGCCACATCTCCTAGACATCTCCAAACTGGGGACCAAATGTTAAAAAATGTCAGAGCTATAAGGGATATCTCACTGAAACCACCACAGACATTGTTGTCTTTTTTATTTATTTCTTAATTGGGGAGTAATTTTTTATAGCATGTGTATATGCTTTTGCAGGAGAAAACAGCCATATTCTATGCTGAAAGTATTTGTAAATTAAAAATAAACACACACACACACACACACACACACACACACACACACACACAATGTATCTCTGAACAAAAAGAGTGAAATATAATGGCTCCCATTCAAATTCTGATTGCAAAAATAAGACACACCTGCTTTATTCTGGTAGCTCTCTTTAGTGGAATCACTTCCCTGTGTTACTTCAGAGGAAAAACATGTGAGTTGCTCGTATTTTTAAACAACAACCCTAAAGTCTATGAAAACCTGCTATTACCTTAAGCTATCCCATTGCTCATCACTCTTGCTTTCGATGACACTAGCCATCATTTCCTGAGGACTTCCTTGTGCATTGTCTCTAAGCTCCACAGCCACCAGCCATGCTGTCATTCTGACAGAAACTGCCCTGGTGCTCTGTAGAAAGAACTCAAAAGAGGACACATTCGCCGAAAGCCACACTATAGATATTTAGACTCAGATCTGTCTCATTTAAGCTGTGGCATCTCGTTGCTACTGGGAAATGCCTGAAAGACAAGTATGCCGAAGACATCACTCTTGTTTGCTGTCTTTGCAGTCAGTATACAAGGCATACACACTGCCCAGGTGGCCCTGACTGCTACTGAGAAGTACTCCCCAATTGTCAGTGCTCTGTCTCTTACAGAATTTAGGGATTACAGGGACTCTGATCACCCTCTCTTACCTGTACAACCATCTCACAGATAGTTATTACAAAAAATGAATCTCAAATCTATTCCTCCAAACCACAAACCACCTTCACATGCTGGGTTTCTGTAGGAATGCCCCTCCTGCAATTTCAAATAGAACACACTGCTCCCCCACACACACCCCAAGACACACTCTCTGTGTTCTCTTGTAGTGATGGTACCACCAAGAAGTTTTGAAACTTTTTTTTCCCTAATGTGTTTCTCTTCTACTGGGTCTGGCCGTGTGTGAACCAGTGTGTGGGAACACCAGTTTTACTCAATGGTAGATTATCACATGTTCCTAAGATGCTACATCCATTCTCCTGCCTCTTAGGACCTTGGTCAAATGCCAGCTTCCTAAGGGGACGCCTGACCATCTCATCTGATCTGGCCTCTTGGCCCTTCCAGGCTTCTTCCTTGGGCTTTATTGATTTTTCTTGAGTACTCATTTCCTACTAATAACATATGCATTTTGCTTACATATTTTCTCAGAAAAAATTCAGCTCCATAGAGCAAAGATTTTTATTCTCCATGCTAACAGTTTCTCACCACTTCCTAGAGCAAGAGACACAGTTGGTACTTATGTAAATATTTGTTCAGTGAGTAAATGAATCCCCCAGATGAATTTTATAGTAATGAATGCTATGAACTGCAAAACTTGTACAAATTGAAGATGTCACACATCAGGGAAGAATACTTAATTTCCGCCCCCTACAATTTTGGTGTACATTTTTCATGTAGACAAAAAAATTAAGAAAAAATTCTAATGCAATGTAGATGCAGATCAGGGGCTGGGGGTATGGCTCAGTTAGTAAAGTGATTGCCATGCAAGAATGGGAATCTGAGTTCAAATGCCTGGAACCTACGTAAAAAACATGCCAATAATCCATCAAGGTGGGGAAGGGTGGGGGTGGGACTTGGGGGTGGAGACAGGCGGCACAGAGAGATTCTATCTCAAACAATAAGCTTGAAAGTAATAGAGAAAATAGACATTGACCTCTGGCCTCTAAACATATAAGCACACTAATGTGAACCTTTCAAAAACACAAATCAGTATTACTTGCCATAAGTAGAAGCTAACCTTGAAGAATCATGTCATGATTAACATGCATATCATATACATTCTATTTTAAATCTGCATTCCACCCCTAGCACAAATTCTATACTTTGGTCTATAAAGATTTTTATCTAGATGACAGTTACTAGCTCTTCTACTTAATATGAGATTTATAGAAAACTGGCTCATAGAAATAAATGGGAGATTGAAAAGGGATTAACTGGCTTGTTTCTAGCCACAAATGGCTATGGAGGGGCCTCTGCCACCATTTTTCCCCCTTTAATTAATTAACTTATTGGTGTGTGTGGCATGGTGCGCATGAACTTCTAATGCGGTGAACGCACATATGCACATGAGGAGGCCAGCGGTCCATGTCGGGTATCTTCCCATGGTAGCTTTCCACTTCTGCTCTTTGCAACAGGATCTTTCACTGAATCTGGAGCTCATCCATTCACTGGCCAGAGAGTTCCTAGGATCTGTGTATGAGGTTTCAGGTACCAATACTCCTGGCTTTTTCTGTGAGTTCTGGGAATCTGAGCTCAGGTCTTCACGCCTCTGCAGCAGACGCTATGACCTAAGCCATCTCCCTTGTCCTCGGCTGCCTTCTTTACAGCTCCTCCATGCACATGACCCAGGACACACACGTGTGCCGTCAATCCCACTGAAGCCATTTGCCTGCCTCTGAGCTACCTACCTTCATCCATATAGCAGCTACATCTCAAAGACATTGTTCTCCGCAAATGGTGCATGCTTCCGTTACAGTCTTCTCTTCTGCCCTTCTGTATTACATGTTGTTTGTTTGGTGCTTGTCTGAGATTTACAACATTTCTTGAGCTTTGGTATAGAGAAAGCCTGATTTGTAAACTTGGTAGGATATTTGCCATTGTGTTTTTAACGAGCACTACACTGCATATGTACTTTGAGCTCAACACAATTTTTGCAGCCATCTGAATGTTATCTTCCGACTACACGGGCAGAGAAGCCTGAAAAGTGTGATGCTCGTGGTCTTTCTATGTTATGGGGCCCATCTGTTTGCTGTCACCTGCTGTCATTACCACCACGAAACTCCATCTGCTACCTCTCCTCTTCCAAGCAAGATTTGGCACGAAATCTGTTATGCCCTCTACCAGAGCTGCCTAGTCAGCACTGAATTTCCTTAAATGCTTGCTACTAGTTGCTAACTTTCTGGTTTGTTTTGTCTTTGCCTCCCAAGAACTTCTTTAAAGTGTGAACCAAGTTACCAATATGGAGTCAGGACAAAGCCACAGAACTGTTCGTAACCAAGGCACTAAACTAACAGTCAGGTTTAGAGGTGAAGCAGGAAGTTACAGATGGCAGGATGTGATCTTGGGAGGTCAGCCGTCCTTCCTGGGGCATAGTGTTCTTGCCTTTAGGGGGAGAGAGGTGAGCACAGTGTCTCCAAGTTCTGTTCAAACATGGTATCTCACATAGCAAGCATTCCTTTCCTGACCTCTCTTCTGATGAAAAGGAGTCCTCTGACTCCTACAGGATTTAACTTCCCTGTCCTTCACTGTGCTGTGCCGTGTTCTATCATCTGTAAGATGGGGGCACTATCCTGCAGCGAGCTGTGCCTTTCTCTGCTCCACACTCCTTTGCTGCAGCTGATGGTTCTTAAGTGTGGCCCACCAGCCACTGTATAATGGCTCTCCCAAATGCCTCCCAGAGTGCACTGTAGATAGTATGTTCTCTACGCGATCACTATTCACTGACCAAAAGAATGCAGGAGCTGAAAGAAACGTGATCATGCAATTCTCTGCAAGAAGCTAAAAAACGATACTACGAAATGGGGTAAATAAAGAAATGTGAGCCAGAGGTTAGAGAGATGACTCAATGGTTAAGAGCACTGTCTGCTCTTCCAGAGGACCCAGGTTCAACTCACAGCACCTACCTGATGACTCACAACCATGTCTAACTCCAGTTCCAGGGGATCTAGCTCCCTCTTCTGGCCTTTATGGGTAATGCAGACATTAATGTGCAGGCAAAACACCCATAATACATAAAATAAAAATGAGTACATCTTAAAATAATAATAAAAATAAGTTTTAAAATGTGATCCAGGGTTGTGAATATTAGTAACCCCAGAAAGTGACTCTAGAAAATGACCAGAAGATATAATTTGACATAATATCAACAGACAGCAAGTTTAATATGTAAATAGAGAAGGCTATAGAAAGGGGGGGTGTGGGTGATGGAGAATGAAGATGATTAAGATGATGCCTGACTTTCATTCTGACACTGTGTTTGACCTGTGCAAAATTATGCAACTTTGCCTCAACTTTATCATCTGTAAGATGGGGGTATCTACTTCACAGAATTATTATGGAGATTAAATAGCCAATTCCTTCCTATTTGTTCATAAATGTTTATCTTTATTTTACATCCAGCACTGAAATGTTCCCAGTTATCTTATCCTTTAGTACATAAAAATGGCAATAATAATGGAAGCCTTTCTAGATGTGTTCTTATGACTATTACATTATTATCACTACTCACATTCTTTTATAAATACAAAAAAAAAAAGCTTAACTTAAAAATAGCTAAAGAACACAGGGTATTTTAAGAGTGACCTGGGTTCCTGATCATCCCAAGATGCTGTATTTTTCTGATTGAGAATCTTGTAAGATTTTCTTGTTTAAAACACAGAGGAACTAGGAACCAGATGCTGTTCCAGATCTTAATAAGGTTTGCATATCAGGAAGAAAAATGTATGGGCATGCTTGTGATATGCACAGGCCCACAGGGAAAAAAGAATCCTGGATGGTGGCTGAAATAACAAACCTGTGTTCCCCTCACTTCTGGAGCTGCAAGACGGAGGCAGTGCAGAAGTCAGTGTGTGCTGAAGGCTACTTCCTGACTCACAGGAGGCCATCTTGCTGTGTCTCCACATGGATGAGGGTAAAAGGAGTTCTTGAAGTCTTTTTTTTTACAGAGTCCTATTTCATAAGACTTCATATCGCTAAAATCCCTACTTCCAAAACACCTTACTATAAGGGTTATGTTTCAGCCTAAATTTGGTGACAAACAACATTTAATCTACAGAAAAGATGAAGACTTCTCCTTAATACTTCAGAAAGAAAATGACATAGTATTTTTACTTGATAAGTATCTTCCTTTCCAAGACCATGAAGTCCTTTCTCCAAAACTCTATGATTTATGTTTAATTCTGTAAAGTTGAAGTCAGTGATGAGGTCACAGGCTTGGTGACTGGGTGGACCTGAATCCTTTCTCAGCCTTGTGACTGTGAATATGTTACTCTAGCTTCCTAACTCTCAACTTCTCCATCTGCAATAGAATAATAAATAATACTAATATATTATATAATTAATAATAATAGAATAATGTCAGTGTATTTATTCCAGAGGTCACTTTAAAATTAAGATCACACCAAATACACCAAGTATGCTTCATTGTAGAAGATCAGCATAGCACAGCTCATAACGAAATTATATAAGGAAATGCACAATTCCCCTTTGGGAATTGTACATTTCATAAAGAGGTTCCAGATTTCTACAATATGAATTGATTGAACAATCAGAGGAATGTCTCATGAGAGGCAAAATTTTGATTGAGCATTGACTAGCCTTTTAAACAAGGTTTTTGCATATCCTGGGATAATGAGACTACCGCATTGAGCCTCAATGCCGCCTCTCTCACTGCTGAAGGACTGCCAATCTACAAAATTGTGTCTTTAAATAGAATCAGCTATACTTTCAGCGTACCGGGAAAAGGATGACATATTCCGGAAGGAAATGAGAGGGGTATTTTGTAGCAGGGCTCTCCTACCTTGCTCACCTCAAAGAATACGACCTCTGCAGCATGACTACCTGACCATGCTGAGGAGAGAAGGGGCCACCTCAAGGTCAGGAGGTACATTGATAGCATCCTCTCCTGACCCCTGCCTCCCGGCTTTTCACTCCAGCAATCACTGCAGGAACAAGTCAGGCAAAGCACATGAAAAATTCAACAACGCAGCTCCACCCAATCATACCACAAGGTGACTTTACCATCAGCTGCCACTGGAACGCCTTTTGAGAAACAGGAAATGGTGATATAAGGAGTCTGAGAAACTATATTTTATAATTTTGGGAAGTAGTAGATGGAGGGTTTTAGATCATGAAGCGCTGTGGTAATAACCCCAGGTTTAATAATGAGTTGGAGAACATCTGATTTCCATGAGCCTCTGAGCTCTGCTTCGGTTCACAGGGTTCCATCGGCAGCTCAGCGAGCTATGTGGGCACATCTTTTCATTTCCACACAGACATGCTCAGAAGCCCGTGAGCGGCTTCAACATGCCAGGCTCCCCACTGCCACTGAGACACAGCGGCTCTGTCATCTCTTCCCATATTTTTATAATGGCTCCTAGGCCTAAGGAAACCTTTATGAGGCTGAGGTTGTCGTAACTGTTGATTTGAAACTATCCCTTACCGGCCCCATCACCTGACTTGCTCACAGAGGAAAGCATAAGGGCATGTCGTAAGAGAAAAGTGAGGTGGCTGAAGAAGAGGACCCAGAAGGCATTGATTAAACTCTAGAAAGGAAGGTTCTAGAGTATAAGGTATCTTGCTTTTATTATTAGATCATTTAAGCCAGGGGAAGCCAGGAAACACTAGGGTCTAAGTACTGATCACACCATAAGTAATTAGCACTGACTACCCTATCAATTACAGAAGCAGGGACACGGTGGGCTGAGCCAGCCCCTGTTTTCTGCAGTGTGTGTGTGTGTGTGTGTGTGTGTGTGTGTGTGTGTGTGTGTGTGTGTGTGTGTGTGTGTGTGTGTGTGTGTGTGAAGGAGTTCCCATTGAGCCCATCTATGAGAAAGGAGGCCAGTTTAAATTTGGAATTTGAGGCTCTTGACGAGGTCTCTGTCCCCCGCACAAGGTAAGGAAGTGGAAATACCTACACTGCTGTCGCCATTGCCTTCTTTGTCCCTTACATTTACCTCCACAAACACCAGGGTAGATCAAGTTTGAGAACTGCTGGGATCTTAGGCAATGACACCCTCAGCAGTGTGGCCTGATGTGTTTACTTAGTTCCATCTTAGTGCTGGTTTCATGAGATAATCACTGTGCCATACAAAGAATCCGAAAATCATTCTAGAAAAAGGAAACAACAAACAAAAAACTATGTGGGTCTCAGGGTTGAGAGGGGGCGCAGTCAGTACAGTGATTGCCACACATGAAGGAAGGCCTGAATTCAAATCCTCGAGCCCATATTTTAAAATAAGCAAACAAACAAATAAAAAAGCACAGGGCAGGGCATGGCAGTGTATGACTTTAATCCCAGCTCTTGGGAGGCAGAGACAGGAGGATCTCTTTGAGTTTGAGGCCAGCCTGGTCTACAGAGTGAGTTCCAGGCCAGTCAAAGCTACACTGTGAGATGCTGCTTGAAAACAAACAAACAAACAAAAACCAAACAAGAACAAAAACAGGTACAGTTGTATATGCCTGTAATTCTACCACTGGGGAGACCGAGGATAGAGGATGCCGAGGGCTCACTGTAGTGCCAGCCAATCTAGCTGAATTGGTGAGTTCCTCGCTAGTGAGAGACCCTGTCTCAAAGAGCTAGGTAGGGAGTGAATGCAGAAGATACCCTAAGTCAGCCTCTGACCTCCACATGCATCTACATACTTGTGTAACCACACATGCATCCATACACACCCACACAAACACACAAACAACAAATACTAAAATTCCGGATCCTTTCATGAAGAAGACCATTCTGAAACACCAGTGAAGTCTGAACTATGATGAACCCTGCCACTCTTGCTCATCCTGGTTCCGTCAGATGAGCTGCTCTCTTCCCACCTTCGTTCTGATGGTTTCCATGTGAGCGGGAAATAAAGGCTTTCTAGAGAACTGTGAACATGATAGACAGAGAATGGGGTCTGGGAGATTGCTATCTAGATTTGGTAGAAATAACCCAACAAGATTATAATCTTTTACAAGGCAACATGGGGTTTGATGGGCAGGCATCTCTTATATCTTGGCTTACAGCAGCTTTTGTCTGGAATATACCTCCCTCTCATCCGTCCACAAAGCCCCAGACATCTGCCCAGCTTTTGATTATTCCCTGAGAAGTCTGCTATCATCAAAATGGATAGCAATCCAGACAGAACACAGGAGGCTGAGGCAGGAGGGTTATGAGCTCCAGGCCTGCCTAGACTACACAGTGAGAACTTTTTAAAAAATAATTTAAATCAACAAAAGGAAAAAAAATATGATAGGTTGAAACATAAAGGAAACTACTCAACTATTTTTCTCAATAGAAGAAAGTCCAAAGATCAGTTGTTTTTCCCCATCTGTCTTCTAATTACGCTTTCTGAAGATCTGCCTCCCCACAGAATGCCAGGAAAGTCAACATTTCTCCCTGCTCATTTTTTTTTTTTTTTTTTTTTTTTTTTTTTTTTTTTTTTTTTTTACCCAGTCAGGCTTTGGGCTAGGCCTCCAGTCTTTTAAAATGTGAAGTGGTGAGTTACAGGGAGTTTGCTTTACTTGAACATCTGATGTTCTCAGTGTCCCACAATGCACCACAGCAGTCTGATTCAGACATCTCCAGCCATGATGTTAAAAATATCATATTTATAAAAAGCAATGGTCATGGTGAAAAAGATGGGGGCATTAAATGTCTATAGTCAACAGATAATTGTATGTGTGTGCATGCACGTGTTATGGGTCTGCATAGAGATTTCTGGCAAACTTGTAGAATGGCTACATCTCTCCTCTCCCATAGTTCTTACAACGACTGAGAACTTCCCTGAGCAACTGCCACACTTGCAAGAGACAATCATTCCGATTTTGTACTACCGTAATATTTCAGTTTTGTCCTTGAAATACATCTGTTATAGGATAGCTCCTAGTTAGTGTTGGACATGCTCTTGCTAGGGACACAGGGTACCCCACATAGCCCTCCACTAGAGAATGTCTTGCTATTGCTCTTGGTAGTCACAACTCTCCCCTAGCTCCCAGTCTTCGGGAAGTTTTAGTACACAACCAGGGATGATAATAAGTCAAAGCAAATGTAGTAACTTATTTTCACATGACTCTAACCAAGCCATTTTCCCATTTAAAGACCTAACAGCAGGAGTGGGGAGCAACCAGTTAGTAAGTTGCTGGCTGACCAAGCAAGAGACCCAAGTTTGATCCCCAGTACTGGTGCAGAAGCCAAGTGTGGTGACAGTGTTTATGTGTAAACCCAGCACCAGGGAGGCAGAGGCAGGCAGATCCCTGGCGTTTGCTAGCCAGCCAGTCTAGCTAAGTTGGTGAGCTGTGGGTTCAGTGAGACCCTGTCTCAAAACAAAACAAAACAAAAAAACAAAAATAAGAAACAACAAAGTACAGCTATTGAAGAAAGACACTCAACATTGACATCTTCCCGCCACAAATGTGCATGCATTGGTACACACACACACACACACACACACACACACACACACACACAAAAGCAAGCAATCAAGAGACGAGAGAGAGAGAGAGAGAGAGAGAGAGAGAGAGAGAGAGAGAGAGAGAACCAGAACAATGTTTGGCACATTCTAGATATTTTAAAAAGAAGTTTGTTGAATAACCTCCTTTCAAAATATTTTAAGAAAATTAATTGATGAGAAAGTTCTCGTTAAAATAATTGTTTCTCCATCATGAAAAGACTGCTTAGCTGTTGACTAACCCAAGACATTTACCTCTGAAGTGCTAAGTGCATTCAGCCTTCAAGGATCCAGAACAAATTCCCACTGACAATTCACTTGCAATTCTGTATCTGAGCTAACTCTGAAACACTGAATGAATCACTAATCTTGGCGGGACACAAAAACAACAGTTTTTCTCACTCTGAATTCTCACTGCAAATTTGACAACCATTGTCTCCATGCCTGCATGACACAAGCACAGGTAAAATAAGTTTACTGCTGCATAAACAAGCACCTCCAGAAACCACACGTGGGTCTGTGAGATGTCTCACTGAGTAAGGGTGCTTGCTGCCAAGCCTCAGGACTTGAGTTTCATTTCCAGAACACACACACACACACACACACACACACACATGAATGAAATCCACCTCCAAAGTTGGGTGTTATTGACCCTTTAAGAGAAGTCTTTACTCTAATAAGGTGTTTGTGTCCCCTTAAGATAAGAGCGCGGCATGACAAAGTATTTTCCATGGTGTCCCCATGCCCCTCTCCTGTCCAGCATAGAAAACACCTCTTCAAATGGAATAAAAGCGACTTTTAGCACCTGCTAAGACTGAATGTGCTTACTGAGTTCTTAGCAGCCCATCTCTCCATGGATGCCGTGGATCAGGTTCTGAGACAACAAGGAAGGACATTTGATTGTTTAAGGGACGATCACCTGTTTGGGGGAAAAAGTGAAAACATTTTATGTGGGTAGCTGCCATAGGACCCATTGTGCACTGTAGAACGTGGTGCAGAATGGTAGCCGGAGTCCCAGTGTCTCTCATATTTTTACCTGCTTTCAATGGGTGACTGGAGCCTCCCCTGGGGCTACTGGGCAGCTTTTGCTTCCTCCCTTCTCCCCGTTAGGAGCAAGCTTGTGGCTGCTCATCCCTTCAGCCATGTTCCCCCCGTGAACTACAGGAACCTCCAAGGATGAACACGCTGCTGCTCCTGGTTTCTGTGTGTGTTATCTCCGTCACATTCCTGCGGAGGCCTCAAAGCTGAAGGAGGAGTGGGAATTGCCAGAGTCAAGAAGGTTTCACTCACGGAAAGGGTTTTGAAGCCTCACAACCCATCAACAAAGCACATCCAGAGAGGTTTGGGGTTGAAACTGTATGTGTGTGAAAAGCGATGCAGGGAAGCAGGGGTAATACAATTCTGCGGTGTGCAAATGCACACACAGTTTACAATCCTACCGCCCCGAAATCCAGCACAGCGGAGGTAAGATATAATTTAAACTGTCCTAAATCACTAAAAGCAGTTTCAGTGAGAATGAATTACCTTGAATTACACACACACACACACACACACACACACACACACACACACACTTTAACACATTGTTTCAAAAGTCTTCAGACACTAACAACAGCTAATAAAGATGTGAGATTTTCAATGTAGCCATCAGGAAGGCAGATCAGAGTGAGGCTGGCCTTCTGCTTCACCAAGGAGGACAGGTCATATAACCATGTCACTGTAAGCAAAGTAAAGAGGAAGGCAGGGCCCACCACACAGGCTCTCAATGGAGGTGGTCTTGATGATGCTGCAGATGCATGTGTCTCAGAGCAACTAAGTAAACAAAAACACATGTGAGTGGTTACCCCCAAAATAAACCCTATGGTCCCTTCAAGACACTGAGCTCTCCTGAATTCCTTATCATTGTGAAGTGCACACCAAGCATCACAGGGAAGCCCAGAAATTTAAAAAAAAAAAAATGCAAAAGGGGATGAGCTTCAGAGCTGGATTGGTGCAGGACCAGGCCTGTCTCTCACTCCCACATTCAAATGCTGTGATAACACATCTCTAATGAATTCTCACTCATTTCTACACACACACACACACACACACACACACACACACACACGCCTTGATGCTTCTGTTAAACTGATGTGTCACAGAAATTGCAAACTTGTATTGGTTTAGACACCTGGGCTATTTAATGCAGGCAAATGGTTTTGGCACAAAGCAGAACATGAAAAAAACCAATGGGAATGGTGCCCTCAGGCTGCTTTGAGGCTAGTGGCAAAGTTATGGTTTGTCCAAAAGTACATAAGGATGGGTGGTACCACTACTTATGGTCAGGTAATTTGTACAATACACACCTTTATGGCCATCTGGGATAGACTGTAAATGAGACTTTTTTTTTTTAAGGAAGCTGGGCATGAGGTGCATGCCTTAAATTTCAGAACTTGGGAAGCCGAGGCAGGTGAACTCTATGAGTTCAAAATAGTCTGGTATATGCAGCTAATTCCAGGCTAGCCAACGCCTATTAAATTTTTTTTCATAAAAATGTTTCAAATGAAAGAGAAGTTTCTTTTACCTGAAAGATCGGTTATGATTTCCGAGATGAAGAGATGTGTAGGCTGTGTACTGGTTAAAAGGACTCAGCTAGAGGACATAGGCTGCAGCATCTGATACATACCGTGGCCGGTTCCTCACAAGCTGACCTCAGTCCCACAGACATCCTCAGTCTGTGCCACTGGACCTCATCTTGACAGCACAGTCCTTTCTAGTCTCTTGCTCCTATGCTGCAGTGTGTGCAGTCTTGACTCTTCTTCAGCATTAGAAAATTATTTAATATCATCACCGTTATTTGTGTGTATGTGTGTGCATGTGCGCATATGTGCATGCACTAGTGCAAGTGTGTCCACATGCATGTGCACATCTATGTGTGCTTGTGCTCAGGAGCCCTGACACCCCTGTGGAGGTCAGAGGACAACCTTTCAGGGTTGTTCCTCTTCCACTAAGGTTTCCAGGGACCTTAGTGTTTTGTGGCAAGCATCATCTCCCACTGAGTCAGCTCATCGGCTTGATTTTTTTGTTGATTTTTTTGTTATTGTTGTTCCTTTACGCTATGTGGCCCAGGCTGGGCTTGAATTCATGAACCTCTTGCCTCAGCTTCCTGAGTACTGGATTTCATTTGTCTTGGGCTGTGTTGCCCTTTACTGCCTCCCATTCTAGCCTGGGGTCAGGACTACTCCCACGAATTCCTGGAGCACTGCCCACTGGGCTTCAGTCTGTCATTATCACTTACCACACGTGTTTTGTACCGGTTTCCTATTTGGGTCCCCTACAAAATTATAGGCTCATTAAGGGTTAAGGCTATGCTTCCCCTGCTGGCAGCTAATTCCCCAGTAATTGCGCCATGCATGCAACCTTGTGTGTGCTCAGTAAACAATCTTAGCATTGCTTACACAACGATACTTTGTTATACCAAATCAAAATGTTTTCTTCAGAAAGATGGACCTTTGCCATATGCTTGGCTTTTTATCCAATTTAACATCCTTCTCCAAGGTCTTGATTTTAATGAAAGAGAACTGAATTATAGATGGTATGATTGCTTATCCCTTTAATTGTGAAAACTCTGCTTTTAGAGCATTTGGAATTGTTATATAACTGAATAAACTCCAATCCATTCCCATTAATCCCTATACAGCAGGAATTAAAAACAACAACAACAAAACAAAACAAAACAAAACAAAACAAAAACCACGTGTGTTTCTGTTATTTTGAAAGTATAAAGAAAGCTTAATGCAATGGTTCTCAATCTGTGGGCAATGACCCTTTTGAAGGGTAAAAAGACCCTTTCACAGGGGTCACCTAAAACCATCAGAAAACAGATATTTACATTATGATCCACAACAGCAGCACACTTGGAGTTAGGAAGAGGCAGCGAAAATGATATGGTAGGGGCAGTCCACCACAACATGAAGAACTGTATGACAAGGTCACAGCATTAGGAAGGCTGAGAACCAATGAATGAAAGAGTTTGAATTTCATTTACTCATTCAATCATCCAAAATGTGTCTGTGCAATGCCAGGGCAGGTCTAGGAATTGGGATGACAGTTGGAATTAAGGGAGGGTGCTAGGGATGGGTGATAAATATGCAAACCAATGATAATCAAAAAGACCACAGAACAGTAAATGCTATAAAGAATAAAATGGGAATACTTATCCTTATACCCATAGACGA
Source organism: Onychomys torridus (assembly GCF_903995425.1). NCBI lineage: Eukaryota > Metazoa > Chordata > Mammalia > Rodentia > Cricetidae > Onychomys > Onychomys torridus. The sequence goes on along the minus strand of NC_050462.1, from coordinate 31,204,437 downwards.
ATGCAACCCTCATGTCTCATCAGAGAGGGTTCTTTGTGCTGCAGATGGTGGTTAACACAGAGACTGGGCAACATCTGGAGAGTAAGTGACCATGGAGTGCTTAGTCCCAAAGGGACATCTATGTCACACCCCAGGGGACACCAAAGAAGAGAGAGTAGAGTGTAAGAGTTAGAGATTGGGGAAGACAGCTGTGAAATGATGTCTCCTGGCTGGGTGGTGGCGGTGCCACACACCTAGGATCTCTGTGAGTTTGAGGCCAGTCTGGTCTACAGAGTGAGTTCCAGTGTAGATGACAGCCAGGACAGGATTGTTACACACAGAGAAACCCTATCTTGAAAAACCAAAAAAAGAAAGAAAGGAGGGGAGGAAGGAAGGAAGGAAGGAAGGAAGGAAGGAAGGAAGAAAGAAAGAAAGGAAGAGAGAGAGAGAGAGAGAGAGAGAGAGAGAGAGAGAGAGAAAGGATGGAAGGAAGGAAGGAAGGAGGGAAGGAAGGAAGGAAGGAAGGGAGGGAGGGAGGAAAGAAGGAAGGAAGAGAAAGAGAGAGAGAGAGAGAAAGAAAGGAAGGAAGGGAGGGAGGGAGGGAGGGAGGGAGGGAGGGAGGAAGGAAGGAAGGAAAGAAGGAAGGAAGAGAAAGAGAGAGAGAGAGAGAGAGAGAGAGGAAGGAAGGAAGGAAGGAAGGAAGGAAGGAAGGAAGGAAGGAAGGAAGGAAGGAAGGAAGTCTGGGCGTGACAGGGACATTGTACTCATGAACCTATATAGCAGCTGTTTTTGCCAGCATGTTAAAGCCAGCCAACCCTCCAGCATGGAGGAGGGAGGGGCTCGTGAGGCCCCACCCCTAGCAGAAGAGCTATTAGCAGGCTTTAGTCCCTAAGACAGGGAAAGTGAGTTTCCTTCAGTATTGTAGCTCGTGGTAGGTTGCCCATGATCCAGTGAGTGGTACCCTACCCCCAGGTGCATACAGGCTGCTCTAACTGGACTCAGTGAGTAAGGAAGAGGAAGGGAAGGAAGAGGAGGAGGAGGAGGAGGAGGAGGAGGAGGAGGAGGAGGAGGGAGAGGAGGAGGAGGAAGAGGAGGAGGATGAGGAGGACATGAAGTTGGAAGTGGGAGGGCCAGGAGGAGTTGGAGGTCAGAAGCAGGGGATGGATATAATCTAAATACACTATACTCAAGTGTGAAATTACCACAGAACACATTTTTTTTAAAAAAAAAAATTTAAAAACTGAAAAGAAGTAAGGTTTTCGTTAAGAAATGGGAACACAAACTGCTTTCTTTGGGGAGTCCAAGAAGGTATCTGCACTGAAGGTTTGTGTCAGCAGACACAAGAAAGCAAGGGCAGGAACATAGGGAAATAAATGCACTGGGGATTAGCATGATATCTTAAAATATGTTCCAATATTTCACTCTAAGAAAATATAAATCTGTTGAATGCTTTCATGGAATGCCAGAAGTCCCCCCTTTCTGGCTCCTTGCTCTCACACATAGAACTGCTTTTTTTTTTTTTTTCCAGAAAACTACATCGCCCAGTCAGAGGAGCAAATCCTTGGATGAGGCTTCTTTTAATGTTTTATTATTCAATAAAGCTTGGGTGTCAGATATTATGTTATAAACCCGATTGATTCACGGAGCAATGGAGCAAAAAAAAAAAAAAAATCCTCTTCTCCACCTTTCTAATCAAAAAGACCACACATCTTTTTAGCCCCTCCTTCTAGCTCTTCTGAGTCCACCAGAAAACTCTATGGTCCACTCCATTGGCGATCTTGGATTGAAAACACAAACAAATCTCCCTAGCAGGGAGTTAGGCTGCTATCATGGTTCCAATGTGTCTCCATTTTGTGTGTGTGTGTTTCGGGATTCACTGTCAAGGAAACGGAGAGGTGATCAGGTGATGCGGGCTCCATTCTCAAGAATGGTGCCATTATGGTTCCAATGTGTCTCCATTTTGTGTGTGTGTGTTTCGGGATTCACTGTCAAGGAAACGGAGAGGTGATCAGGTTATGTGGGCCCTATTCTCAAGAATGGTGCCATTATCATGGGTAGGCTCCTTATAGAGGGTCAGTTTGGCTTTCTCTCTTGTTCTCCCTACACCATATAATGTCTTCTGCTGTATCATAATGGACAAGAAGGTCATCAAACCATGGCTTCCCAGAAGGTCCTCAAACCGTAGCTTCCCAGACTTGAGAACCATGACGGGGTTTTATTAAAAGTTACCCAGTCTGTGGCAATCGGAAAACAGAGCCTTGTTTCTTATTCCAAATTCGTTCCCTATTTCCCATTCACAGAACCATACAGAGCTTGTTTCTCCTTTCCTCCCAGTCCCTATCCACTCAGGTTTCTCGTTTCAAACCAACGTGGACTCTGGCTTCCCTGAGGTGAAAATAATTGTTGGGAGGACTTGATATGATTCACAAATGAAAATGCTGAAGAATCAGGTTTTTAAAGTGACAGAGAACTGGAGGCCTATCCAGCAGTGATCATGGCTATGTCCCAATAGGGACATCTCCTTGTGCTGGCCTGAATGCCACAGCTATCGCATATCTACCACTACACTGCCATGGTGACTCTGGCCACAGGGTGCCTGGGTTCCCATCTCATCCCAGCATGGCTGCCATGATTCATCTTTGAGATCCCTTTGTCCATATGCTCTTCCCTCTAGATCCAGATTCCTTAGCAGAAAGGAGTCCACTCAGACACTTAAGCCACGTGTTTGTACCTTGCTTTTGTTTTCTCTAAAATATGGACCCTGTTATCGGCAGAATTAAAATAGGTCCTATAACATAAGGTTTGCCAGATAGTGTGATTTATATTATTTGACTCCTATGCTTACCCTTTAGGGTACATGTTCTTTTGAATAAACAAAGTACCATTTACTTCCTCCTCCTCCCCACAGCCTGCTTCAAGTTTGTTTGTAAAAACAGTACAGGACACCAGGCATCTGCAAACAATGGGGGTTGAGAGGGCAACACCAACCTATTTGTCTTCACATTGACAGATAGAGGCCTTTTCTGTGGTGACTTCCCAGGGGCCTACGGACCTTTGGGACCCTGAACTAGAGTTGGAACTGAGCAGGTGCTGAAGCCTGGGCCTGAGCTGGCCCTGCAGCCTTGGTCTTGATTTGAGCCTTGGCCTTTGTCTGGCAGAGCCATGGTAGCCACAAATCTACTTCCCAAGCTTGGAAATGGTTGATAGAAGTAAGTCTGCAGAGTTTGCAGTTGGGAACCTTTGACGTCTTGGGCTTGACTCCCTTAGGCTTTTGCAAGGTTGTCCTTTAGTCCTGGCCTGTGGTGGGTTGAATAAGAATGGCCCCCATAGGCTTACATGTTTGAATCCTTGGTTCCCTACAGTTGGGAAACTGTTTGGGAAGTATTAAGAGGTGTGGCCTTATTGGAGGAGGTATGCCATTGGCTTTGGGCTTTGAGGTTTCAAAAGCCCATGACATTCTCTCTTATATTTCTTTCTCTTTACCTCATGGTTCTTGTCTCATTATGTAAGCTCTCAGCAACTATACCAGCACCATGTCTGCCTGCCTGCTGCCATGCTCCCTGCCATGATGGTCATTAACTCTACTAAGCTCTGGAACTGTGAGGCCCCAAACTAAATCCTTTCTTTTATAAGTTGTCTTGGTCATGGGTTTTGTTCTGTTTTTTTTTTTTTTTCCATTTATTTTTACTTTATGTGCATTGGTGTTTTGCCTGTGTGTATGTCTGTGTGAAGGTGTCAGAAGCCCTGGAACTAGAGTTACAGACAGGTGTGAGCTGCCTTGTGGGTGCTGGGAATTGAACCCGGGTCCTCCGGAAGAGCAGTCAGTGCTCTTAACCACTGAGCCATCTCTCCAGCCCCGGTCATGGTGTTTTGCCATGGCAACAGAGGAGTAATTAAGACTTTGCATTGTTTGCCCATAACTCCTTTAGGTCCTCGTCCTTCGAGACAAAATGTATGTTCCTCAGAACTTGACACTACTCCCCTCAAGAGATTTGTATCATTGTGACCAGGGTTTCTGGATGCCATTTCTGAGTCATTTTCAGGACTTGGTGTGTATGTTGTGACACTTGGACTTGGTGATGTCTGCACAGTGAAGAGACTCCTGAAGTTCTGGGAACCAGAAGATAAGGAGAGTTTATACACGGCCATTTATTGCTATTTATCTCACTCCATTTCTTAGCATAGAGGTAGAGGTTGCCTGGTGGACTTGAAGTTCAAGGTCATCCTCAGATATAACTTGAGTGGGCTATGTGAGTCTCTGCCGAAAAAAATAAAATAGGAATAGATGAAATGCCACCACCGCTGGCTTAGGCACTACCAGGGATGGAAACCAGGGCTTCTTGGATGCCAGGCAAATACTCTAACAACTGAGCTGCATCCTCAGTCCCTCCTCTTTCTCTTTCTTTCGAGTCTCTCTGTCACCTTAATACATCTTAATCTTCAGACATGGTTGACTTTTCTAAGGGAATTGCTTCAGGTGTAAGCATCAGGGCTCAGTTCTCCCGTGTTGTGTTTGTTGTTGTTGTTGATTGTTGTAATTTGTCACTCAGAGGAAAGAGAGTGTATATTCTTGTTTGCATTTTTTGGTTTGCTTTGAGACAGGGTCTTACTATGTAGCATGGATGTCTTAAAACTCACTCTATAGATCAGGCTATCCACAAACTCACAGAGATCCACCTGACTCTACCTCCCAGATGGCTGGGATTAAAGGTGTGCACCACCACACTAAGTCTCCTGTTTTGCTTTTTATTCTAAATTCATTGGCCTTGGATGAAACAAACAAACAAACAAAACCCCCAAAACTGGAGGCTTCAGGAAGTGGCAGCCACTTGGAAGCATGAGACAATGGGCATTCCTGATCCTGCTTTGTACATGATGGCTGTGTGGCTAGGCAGAAGACCCTCAGAATGGAATCAGTTCCAGACAGATATCTCAGTCATCCCACAAGATCAGCCCACCAACACATCTCCAGAAAGGTTCAGATATAAGATCTGTTCCAAATCACTGTGACTCACAGCAGTCAGGTAAGCCATCCAAAATGACATGCTGCAATTCACAGCCTTGATCACAATCGTGAGGCCCCCTAAAGAGCAACAGGGATGCATCTGAGCTTTCTATTTAGCTAAATGTGTAGTTTTGCTTCTGGTAATTAAATCATGTACCCCAGGGAGCTGAATAGCTTGTCTTAGCATCCAGCTGGGACCTGTCAGTGGATAGATGCTTGAAGCCACGGTCCTTGACTTTCACAATGCTTACATCATCTGTAACAACCTCTGCTGTCTAAGAGAATTTTCTGCTTTTTTCAGATTTGTAGCTTTCAATCATCTGTCCCTACATTTCATGAGGCAACCCAATTTAGGGGTTATAAAGCAACTGTTATTTCAGATCTTCACCCAAACATCAATTTTAGAATAAAATTTATACAACTGAGATATGAATTTAGTTAAACATTCACCAGACTCTGGTGTGATGAAAGCTAACATCTTAATCAGGATGCCGATTTGGGGATCAATAAACCACATTTCGGTATTTGCTCCCTGACTGCTGTTCTCCTCGATGGTGGGCAAGTCTCATTTGGTACTGATGAAAAGATACATCCAAAAACTTAAAGCAGAAAAGTAAGAAGAAGATTATTTTACAAAGAACAAAAAACCTTAATCTTAGAATTAAGATTTTACATCTAAGTTTTACATTTTAATTGGTATGCTTTAATGAGAAATTCATCTGAAAAGGAGAATTTTGTCTTACATAGAATTTCAAAATAAAATATACTTTATCATTATGTAGAAAGCAGGGTAAAACTCCTGAATTAATAGAATTGCTATTTATATCCCATTTAGTCCTATTCTTTAATTTTAATTTTAATTTTTGTAAGGCTAGGTATTGAACCCAAGCCCACAATCATTTAAGGTAAGTGTTTTACCATTAAACTATACCTTCAGGCCTCATCACACATACTTATACACATAATTAACATATTCTTCATATTGCCAATTTTTTCCTAAATAAAAGAGGTATGAAATAACTAAATAATCCAAGTGCAACCTTCTTTGCCTCGATCAGTAGTTGGTTCTCAACCTTCCTAATGCTGCAGCCCTTTAATTCAGTTCCTTCTTTTGTGGTGACCTCCCCCCACCACCAACCATAACTTTATTCCATTGCTGCTTCATAACTATAATTTTGATAAGGTTATGTATCATAATGTAATATCTGATACGTGATACCCATGAAAGGCTTGTCCAACCTTCAAATGGGTCGCAACCCACAAGCTAGATAAACTCCAGCATTGGTCAGAAGATAGAGACATGTATTTATTAGACAAGAACTAGAACTACGGAATCATCTATATGTATCAATAAGTCCATTTGACTTCAGTAACATCTGTGCCATAACCTTAGAACACATTCACAAATTGACAGCACCCACCCATCCCATCAACTGCTTCTACAAATGTGCCACTACCTAGCTTATTGAGTAGTTCAAGATGAATGGATGAGCCATTTTTTTAAGTTTTCTTTTTTAAGATTTATTTCATTTATGTATACAGTGTTATGCCTGCAAGCCAGAAGAGGGCACCAGACCTCATTATAGATGGTTGTGAGCCACCATGTGGTTGCTAGGAATTGAACTCAGGACCTCTGGAAGAGCAGTCAATGCTCTTAACCACTGAGTCGTCTCTCCAGCCCCTAGATGAGCCTTTTTTTTTTTTTTTTTTTTTTTTTTTTTTTTTTGGTTTTTCGAGACAGGATTTCTCTGTAGCTTTGGAGGCTGTCCTGGATCTCAGTCTGTAGACCAGGCTGGCCTCGAACTCACAGAGATCCACCTGGCTCTGCCTCCTGAGTTCTGGGATTACAGGCGTGTGCCACTGCCGCCCGGCTTAGATAAGCCATTCTTAATCTATATGAGACTACAAAGGCTTGAAGAAAAGAACACAGAATTTCCTTACCCTGGGCTTCACATTTTACAGGTCATCAGTATTCACCCAGCATAGCTTTGCAATTGTAACTAGAACAGGGAAGAAGATGAGAAAACAAACAGGATGAGAACATCTCTGAAGCCTCAAATAACTGGTGTCTTTGCTTCATTAGAAGCATTCCCTATGTAACAATGAATGTTTATTGCGACTGTGGTCAAGTTCCAAGAAGGCCACAGATCACTGGTCTTGTAGAATGCCAGGAACAACTGTGCATCCTATCTGTTGCTCTGTTGGATATGGCCTCTGAAATGCCATGCTAGGGAAAAAGTCAAAGACAAGGTCAAAGTCTCCTGGAATTTATGTCCTGGCCTTGGAAAGCTTTGGAGTACAGAGTCGGTGGCCAGGCCAGGGTAACCAATGTACAGCACAGCTCATCCACCAGGCTATGATGCACAGGGCCATGCAGTGGGAAATCAACCCCTCAGCAAAAGCCATTGCCTCCATGTTAAGGCCACAAGGGCCAAGTTCAGCAGAAATAAAAAGGAAGGGGCAAATGAAGAAAATGCTCTGAAGAAAGACTAGAAAAAAAATAATAAACTTGTCCATTTTCAAAGTGGAAAAAGAAGGAAAATAAAAAACTACTTTCCTTAGGGCACTTAAGAAATAGTAGATACTCCTTTTATTTTAGTGCCGTTAGTAACAGAGAATTAGAAGATCCAAAGATGTGCTAGGATTCTGTCATAAGAAACATGAGAGGTCAGCCCAGGCGGAAGCGTCTCATTGGCTGATGGAAGATGCAAAATAAAACGTGAAGAACAACTGTAGTGTTTACACCCAGATATCAGTGGAAACAGGAGTCCATGTGTCCTGCAAAGGAGAAGATGTACAGATTTACTCTTCCTTCGGTAGCTAAGGATAAGTGTCTCAGGCATCTGAGAGCACAGGCAATGTTCTGTGAGTGTGCCAAGCTGGTCAGCTGGGTCACTGATGTGTTTAAAGACCAAGGGGAATTGGAAGGCAGACGACACAATGATGAACAGCGTGGAAGGGAATTAAAGCGACTGGTGATAAATTGAAGGCAATTTGAAGGAGGATCCTTCAGTGACAGTCCTCCAGGGATTGTGCCAGTGACACCTTATATTTCACATCCAGCTCAGTCTGAACAGATGGCACAGACAAGGCGCTCTTCCTTGGAGGTTTCATCTGGATTTATAACCTAGTCAGTCTGATTTCCTATTGCCTCCAGATGGACTCAAGGCAAACCCCATCTTCATTCCCAGAGGAAGCAAGAAAAGCTCATTAGCAAGATGTTTGGAATGGCCCTGCTCGCAGTTTTATGGAAAAACTGTGGATTAGCAGTACAATATGTTGTGCAGTATAATCTCTCCTAACCACAGAACCAGGATTTACTGCATGATAGCACAGCCATATTTTAAGTGAGATAAATGGAATCAGAACTGTCAGGCTTCAGCATATTAATATTTGGACTTAAAAACCAAGCTGAAAAAATTACCTTCACTGCCAATATTGAGATGCCTTTTCTTTTTTGTACAAAAATAAAATTACCAGGCTTTCTTAATTTTCAAATTTAGCACATCACAGGCCAAACTTTTTCATCGTAATACACCCCTCTGGAGGAGAATAAAGTCTTCTCTAGTACACCTTAGAGGTTTGAAATAATGTCTGGAATTAACACCACTCAGTTCTGGAAAGTATGTCCATTGTCGTCCTCACGCATTGTTCTTTCTCAGATTTCATGTTTGTGTCCTGAATTTCACCGTCGCTGTTTCAAGCACTTTATCATATTTTATAATACTGTAAGACACATTATAAATTAGGGAAGAAATAAGACTATGATTTGATTCATTAGAGTCCAGATGTAATCATTATGTCTTTGGGTTAATGAAACTTGTCTCTTCTCTTTGAATAGAAGTACTTCTTTTACAGACCCAACTCTTACGCACAGGTAATCACCTACATTTTATAGAGTTTATAACTGGTTATAACTAATTAGCACTACATTGAATTAAACCTTCTACTTTCACGGGGTCAAACCAAGCATAGGAATGTGGCTGGGCTCTCAAAAGAAACTAGAATGATCTAGATTTTTTTTCCCATGTCCCTTTCTGTGCAGATGCTTTCCCCATTTTTTTTTTTCTCCTAAGATTAGTTTTCTCTTCTTTGAGTCAACACCTGAAACACAGAGACCATACCCTTTGACCTGTGTGTTGGTAAATTATGTATTCTATGAAGGCTAGCCTGCAGAATAACAAATGTACTGCCATTTGCTGCAGGTTAACTAGACTTAAAACAATTGATTAGCTTATAAGAACTACAAGCATAACTATTATTTGTGTGTACTTGAATAATTTTATTAAAAAGCCATCGTTGTTACCTTGGCAACGTTAAGCACACTGGTTAGTTTCAGTTGTCTACTGGGAGACTAGACGGGGAAAAGTGGGTGAGGAGGAGAGCATGCTTCGAAAACCACAAGACAGATGGTCTGGTCTCATTACTGGATGATGGAGGGAAGGTTAAAGCTTGAGAGTCTGGGCTGCTGAAGGACACGTCTGGATGGCCAACATCGCACCTTCATGTTCCTGTCCCTCCACTGCAGAGAGTAGAAATCGAGAGCTCATCCTCCCTGAAGCCACGGAGGATCCTGCTGATCAAGGCTGGAACATCAGTGGATAAAAGTTGACTGGAGCTTCCTCTACTGTCCCCTTCCCGACTGGAAAGCTTGAAGGATGATGGACAAAAAGAGAAAAAAATGAAAAGGCATGTGCTGCTTAGGCTCGGCTTTCCTGTTGCACAAGGCAAATGATTTCCTTCGCTCATACGAGTGACTCTGTGGTGTTCTTCTGGAATTATCACCTGGACACAACCCATTGGATATGGCTGTCTTAACTCAGGAATCTGGTAAACACAAGGCTCCCCTGAGGTGCCTAAAGGTAGTCAAGTTTTACTGCAAAGCTTTGGGTCCTTGTGAGGATTGATGTTATGTATCAACTTGACAGGCCCACAAAACACCCAAACCCTTGACTGAACACTATTGTAGGCTCTACAAGGACACTTCTAGAAGAGATGATGAACCCATAGACTGGTTATAACGAGCCTGTCTTAGTGAGAGTGGCCCTCATGCAATCATCTCTAAACCAGGCCAGAGCTAAGAGGCAGAATAGGGGGACACCCCTCATGCCTACACTGAGAGCTAAGAGCTGGCATTTTCCTCTGGGACTGGAAATGAAAAATGGATGCTGGGGTCTCAGTCCAACAAGCTTTTACAATAGAACTCACTCTGTTGGCTGTCCTTGTCCTCAAGACTTCTGGCCTCAACCTGGAGTTGCATCATCAGCTAGACCATTGCCCATCTTGGAAATGCTCAGTGTCTATAACCATGTGGGGCAAACCTTTTTCACGTACATGCATACTTAGGTAATCATATATCCATACATACATATATAATTTGCATTCTCTTTGGAGGATACTGACTGTCTGAGAGAATAGAGAAAATGTCACCTACAAGGATCTTGAGGGTGGATTAAGTTAAGGATCCTGAGATGGAAGGTTCTTCTGGAGAGGTCCAATGTAATTGCAACAAATGTCACAGAAAGCAGGTGGAAAGAGCAGAGCCCTGGGCAGAAGATGTGGAATAAAGGTAGAATTCAGAAGGAAGAACAGATGGTCCACTCTTCGCACCGAACAGAGAAGAGCAGAGTGAGACTCAATGCTAACTGAAACATGAAAAATGGACTCCACCCCAGCACTTCCAAGAAGAGGGCCCATTTTAGACACTGACCCCTCTAATTACAAAATAATAAACTTGGATTGTTACTCTTCAAAGTGTATGGTAATTTGCTAAGCAAAAGTAGGAAACTAACACAGCTGTATTGTTGCAAGGATCCCCAAGGAATTACACCACCTCTAATCACTCCTAAATCCATTTGAGACACTGCAGGGGAATCGGGAGGCTATGCCCTTCAGATAGATTAAAACTTTTCTTCACGATCTAATGAGACAAGCAGTGTAGATGTGATGGAAAATCTGGATTCTCTTATCCAAGACTGATTTTTTTTTTTGTTTTTTAAACTCAGCTACCCCACAGGCTTTGTGACTAGGCTGCATCCACTGAGTGGAAATTTCATTTGCGTGACATTTAATGTAGAACTCTCTGAATGCATGATGAATTCTTGCAGATCAGAGATGAACTCATTATCAGATTTACAGAAGGTGGCGATGCAATTAGGAAAGCAGCTCTTTTCAGCACCCTCTGCCAGTTTTTTTTTTTTTTTTTTCTATGCCAAATCATTCCACCCCAGGGAAACAACACATGACACTCTCCAAGGCAAGTTGAATCTTGTGAGCAATCGGTTTCAGATAATTGCATCTTGATTATTGACAGCTCCCCAAGGAATTTTGGGTCTCTAGTCCTGCTCTGAGACTGCAATTCATTAAGGTTTTCCATCGTGAGCCAGTTTTAATTAAACCGTGCTCCTTCGCTCCTAAGTGTCCCATAGCTCTCTGGAGTTACTGTAGAAATCCAGCTGTTGAGTTAACCAGATGTCCCATTCGTTCCCTGTTGTGGCTCCAGGAAACTTCCCTTTGGTTTTACAAGGTCAGCATTACAATTAGTATCTCAGTTTACATTGTTTTTTTTTTTTTTGTTGTTGTTGTTGTTGTTGTTTTGTTTTTGTTTTTTCAGGAAATAAAACTGGAATTTAAAGACATCCATGAGCTGGCACCATGTTGGTGGCAGTGGTATTCACATTAGTAAATGACAATGCTATAAATACAGGTTAATTTTAGCTGCCTTCCCTCTGAAATCCATCTGCCTCCTGATTAAATGGATGGTGTCATGTGATTGACAGGTTTTTGGATGATTCAAACTTTTCATTCTTCTTCCAGTTGGGTCCTTAACCAGCTGAAATCATCATTTTGGACATAGTTACTTGTTTGTTTTCGCTGACAAACTAGCATGCCGTCAACTGCCTCTCTTGTTATCTGTCATTAGTTTCCAAAGGAATGACTTGGTCTGGGCAATATAACTTCTCCCTTGCTGTGGGTTTCTGAAGAGTCCCTTTGTTCAGACAACAATCTAATGAATATTCACTGAGCATCTTCTCCATGAAAGACCTCAAACAGGACTCTGCACAGAATGTAAAACTGCTGAAGATGGGCTCTACTTTCTGGGTGTTGGCTTATGACAAGTCATGTGTGTTGGTTCTTTCTAAGCTTGGGGACTCTGCACTGCCTGGATTTGGAAATTCTTGGGAGTGTATCTTCAGTGACCAACTCAGTAACTGAGGTGTGAGTGCTATAGTGAACAGGGTGACGGGCTGGAAGAGCATCCCCTTAACAACTGTCATTGTTCCCAGGTAAGGTAATGAGGGTCAAGATGGCGGCAGTGAAATTAGAAGCCCACCCCTACTCAGTCACAATACCTGGACCACTGGCAGTCTAAAGAAGAGATGACTACTTAAGAAGCATGGTAAAATCGTGAGGAGACAGAGACAGAGACAGACAGATAGAAGGACAGCAGGGATAAAGAGAAAACCAACACCACAACATACACTTTTAAAAGGAAAGATCTGAAAAATTTCAGCAACCAATTACTTCAGCTTTAAAACTAGTTTTTCCTTTAATTAAAAAATAATTACTTAAAGAACTTAAGACGCAGTGTTCTGGAGTTCAGTATGGATATATAATATATCTGAAAACTATAGAAAGGAGGGAATGAGTAGGGTAGGGATGGATGAAGGTAGCGGCATTATGTAACTCTACCTTAATTTGACAGTCTCAGAGAAATAGGGACTTTAAGTATAGTGTGATAACTTAGACATATGTTTTAATTTCAATAGCAAACCAGTAAAATTAACACCAGAATGCATAATTAGAAAGTCAAAGTAGAAATAGGGGTGCACAATTTTGATCCGCTCATTTTAGAGGCAGAGACAAGATGATCTCTGAATTTGAGTCTAGCCAGAGCTACATAATGAGTTCCGGTCTAGTCAAGGCTACATAGTAAAACTCTGACTCAAAAAGAAGAAGAAGAAAAGGAAGAAAGTAACAGCATATAAAACAGAGAAGGAATATCCCCCAAACATGCCTGTCATTAATTACATTAAAATTTCAGACAAAGTAACAGTACAGTTTAAAAGGCCAAGTGTAGTGGTTAGCCATCCCAGCATTGGCCTGGAAGTTCCAACCCCCACTGAGGCTTCGGTAATGGTCATGCCCACAAGGCGGGGCGGAGGAGGAAGTGGAAGACCAAGGATCGGGAAGAGCTCTCACTCTGGGTTCCCCGGACTCTGGACGCTGGAGGTAGACCGAGCAGAGTTCTCCAGAGAACACTGCTGGACTGCGCTATACCCTTGCCAGACCCTGTAACCTACCCCTTCATTTGTAAGTTACCCCACAAAATAAACCTTCCTTTTAACTACGTGGAGTGGCCTTAATAATTTCACCAATAGCCAAGATTAGCAAAGTTAATTAAGAAAAAGCAAGATACAGTTATCTTCTTTTAACGTAAGATGCATTTTACATACGAAGATGCAGTTAGGCTAACATTGAGTAGGAAAGAAAAAAAAAAGATAGTATGCAAACAGAAATGTTGATGTGCCTAATAGCCATCAAGAAGGTGTTGGCTGTGCAAGCTAGAGAAGCTGAGTTTGAATCCCCGGAACTCATGTCAAAAGCAGGGTGCGATGGCACGCATCTGTCATCCCAGCATCACATGTATTGCATGTCATGCACTTTGGTCATAGTGACAAAAGGTAACGAATACAACCAGCAATAAATGTTAGAAAAGGAACACATTTTAATGATGTCATTTACAGCTGCTGAAAACAACCACACTCGAAGAAAAAGATGTGCAAGACTTCCTTGCAGGAAACTATGAAATATTTTTAGGTTATCTTAAAAAAAATAAAATAAAAGGAGAGACACACATGGGGGAAATGCAATTTCAAACATTCTAAAGATGTTTGTTTCTATCCAGAGTGCCAATACGACCTTTGTGCAGCTTTGTGAGCCGGTAATGAAAGTGGCCATGGACCAAACTATTACTACAGGTACGAAGAGGAAACACCAGGTCTATGACTTGCTTGAGTCAATACCAAAGCTTTCTAGACATTCGTAGTAATGAAGGAAATAGATGTAGACAAATGTACCAATAGGACATAGTAGAGAAGGGAAATGACCTCGTGTGTAGAAAGCTGATCTTCAAAGAAGTAAGTACTGAAGACTCCTGGAAAAAACTCAGTAATTAATGACTCTGTCTAAGGGGAACGTCCAGTTGGAAACAAAACAGGTTCTTAATTCCCTGTCTCCTAACACACACAAAATCAATTTCCATTAGATCTCACACTGAAATATCACACACAAAATTTTAACTCTCTACAGCAAGACATAGAAGATGATTTTTAGGAGCTAGACTCTCCCCTCCCCTTTCCGTTTCTCCCCTCCCATCCCTTCCCCTCAACCCCCTTCCCCCTTCCCTCCCCTCCTCTCCCATTCTCTCCTCCCTTTAACTGAGAAGGTCTCAGTACCACCCAGGTTTGCCTGAACCCGCAATTACAGTGAGCATCACCAAACCTTGTAATCCCGGCGACTTTTTAAACAGGAAATGAAAGAAATGTACCATAGAATAAAAGATTAAATGTTTGGGTTACATTCATGTTGAAACTTCTTTTTATCACGACATTTTCAGAATATGGAAACTGGAGAAGCCATTTGCAGAATGCATAACTAACTAAAAGATGGTATCTAAAATACATACTTTAAAATTCTTCAAGCCACTAAGGCAAAGAGGGTCTGGAGAGAGTACTCAGTAGTTAAAAGTAGTGGCTGCTCTTGGATTTGGTACCCACATGTTGAGTCACAACTGTCTGTAACTCCAGTTCCAGAGAATTTGACACCATCTTCTGGCCTCCATGGGCACTACACGCACATGGTGTACTTATAGTCATGTGGCCAAAACATACATACAAAATAAAAATAATTAAAAAAAAAAAGTAAGGCAAAACTCAGGCAATATGCTAAAAAGATGAGCAAGAGACACAGACATTTTACAAAATAAGATATCTAAATGCCCATAAATCCAAAAAGAAATAGTCATATTCCTCAGGAAAATGCAAAATTAGCTCTTAGTTGTGAAACCATTATAAACCCGCTCAAACGGTGACATTAAGAGAATTACTACAGATGTTTGCAGGTGCACAGAACAGGGGAACTCTTAATATATTGCTGGCTGGAATAGAAGTTGGCACAATCACTTTGGAAGACCATCATAGACCAGGTTAAAAATATGCAAAACCCAGAACCAATGACTCATCACTTCTAATCCTAGATATGTACCCAATATAAATACATGCACCTACCCCTCCTCCCATAATTAAAAATAATCAAATAAATCTTTTTAAAACATGAATACAGTCAAGTGTGGGTGTAACGGAGCATTCTTATCATCGCAGCATGTGGGAAGTAGAGGCAGGAGATCAGAAGTAGGTGGCCAGCTACATAGCAAGTTGGGCTATGTGAGACCCTGTGTCAAGTTAAAAGAAATGAAAAAATAAGGATAACAACACTTAGAAATGCTGCTTAAAGAGCAATGAAGCTAGTCAATGATCCCTTTACAGTGACCATCATGGGACACCATTCAGCATCTTCCTCTCTGAGCCTTTTCAGAGTGGCAGCCCTGATTTTCTTGTGTCTGTGCTCTTTGGCACCTGACTGCTCGTGGCTAGGTTTCTCTCAGGGTTGCCACAGACCAAAGGGAGCCACTCTTCTGAGGTCATGCCTCCCAAGAACATTTGGTATCGAATGGCAAGCCCATTGGAAGATACTGTAAAGACCCTCTCAGCTCCGCAGCTCTCAGGCCTTGTCTCTGACTCCCCCACATGCAGCTTCTCCTTTTACCTCAGAGTTTCTCAGACTCAGCAAATTAACCATTGAGCTGGCTAATCACTTATTATGGTGACCACACCGTGTATTATAGGGTATTCAGTAGTGACTTTGGCCTCAACCTACCAGATGCCGGTATGTCCTGAGACATTGCTAAATATATTCCAAATGATAATGCAATCCTGTCTGCTTTATTCCTTAAGAGTGTTGATCCAAAGAGCATTCCCAATAAACTTCCTGTACAGAAACCACTGGATTCCTGGCACAATCTAATGAATGGGTCACTTAATAAATACAAGCATGTATTTATTGCAAAATCATACCTGTATTATCATAATTATATTATGTACTCTATAAAAACAAAAAACAATTTAAGGCAAGATAAAAAGAAACATAATGAGTGGTTCTCACATTTCCTCTACTTCCCAAAACAATGCTTACTAGCACCTCCCAGAGATCTTCAGTTAGCATTCCAGAACAGAGCCCTGGGAGCCGGGAGGAAATAATAAAAAGAATACAGACATGATGTAGTAATTCTGTGAGTGGGGGAAAGGAAGGAAGAGTCTAAACAAAGATTTGGGGGAGTGTTATAGTCATGATTAGCAAGATAGAAAAAGTCATAGACACGACATCAGATAGAGAGAAGATATAAATAGGTATCACACAGGATGCTCTGTGGCTAACTAGCAGAGGCACGTTGGAAGACACTTTTAGCCACCCATCATTTTTAAATGCACCAGAATCTTCAAAACAGACAAGCATCCACGAATGTCAAAGATAATGGGAGACCATGAACCAAAGTTCAGGAGCAATTTCTTTTTACTGTGTCATTATTGGACTAAAGGTATATTCTTGATACAATAGTGTCAAAAAGAGAACGTTCACATGTCTACACAGAATTGTTGGTAATTATAGTAAGAGATTGTGTTCACCAGTGTTTTCTGGATAAAGTAGTAAAATCAGTGAGGGTAAAGCTTTGAATCTAAGTAATAGTGCAGAAAGTGTCATTTCTGGGTATTTATGCTGAAGTTCTAATCTCTCTGGTAGCATTCTCAGGTTCAGGGTGATATTCCACAAGTCCTCCAGGCCAGATACCTCAATAATGAAATACTGACTTCCATACCCTACAGTGCACAGGACAAGCTTTGCCCTAAAAAAACAAAAACAAAAACAAAAAAACAAAACAAAACAAAAAAACCCCCACAATGTCTAGAATGCACAATGTTGTACCAAAATTAAAAGAGAGAGAGAGAAGAAAGTTAAGAGCCACCTGATTAAAACATACTGTTTTGTTTCTTTTTTAGGTCGTCAAAAACACCACCAACAGTAAAATCCATAACAAAAACAAAATAAGATTGGCAAACTAAACTACCTAAAACAAACCAATTACAATAAATGAACCAGTTACTACTTAAAAAAAAAAAAAAAAAAAAGAAAGACTAAGCCAGGAATTGGTGGAACAGTAACTTTAGGACTCAGGAGACTGAGGCAGGGGATTACTATGAGTTCGAGGACAGCTTGGACTACTTAGGGAGCCCTTGTCTCAAACAAAACAAAACAAAACACCAAACCAAAGCAAAGCCTTTAGACACATTGGACATTTGATTCTCCAAACAAACCTTAAAATGTAACTTTATATTAATAAATAATGAAATTGGTGTTCTTAGAATGTAACTCACACACACACAATAAGACTTGTAAATATTATGATTATAAAAGCTGTGTTTAAATTTTAAAATCCAGGGGCTAGGGATGTTGGTAAAGGGCTTGCCTAGCATGCCTGAGGCCTGGGTTTGACCCCTAGCATGAAATTGCTCAGCACGGTGGCTCATGACTATAATCTTAGCAGACATAGAGGATGTAGAAGTTCAAGGTCATCCCTGGGTACATAATAAGTTCAAGGCCCTCTTGAGTCATATGAGACTCTTTCTTAAAAGAGAATTTTAAAAAAACGGGGGGAGGGGGGCAGGGAAATCATTACAAACAACTTAGAGGTGAGCACTGCCCAACATTCAAACACTTGATTGTCCCAATCTTACTAAAAATCTCCAATGTGAGTTTTCAGTAAATTCCAAAACACACGGAGAGCTAAATCAGAGAGGAAATGCAAATAAGAGTGTATCTATTTTAAAAGGCCTAACTACTCTAGTAGCTAAAAACTCAGATCAAAACCATCATTAGATGCTGGTGTGTGTGTGTGTGTGTGTGTGTGTGTGTGTGTGTGTGTGTGTGTGTGTTTTCTTCTTCTCAAATTTGCAGTTATTTTGTGGGTGATACCCTGGAGACTGGTAAAAGAACAAACTGTTACAACATTCACGGGGGAAAAAATCCTACAGAAATTTGGGATGATATAGCAAGAGCCTTAAAACATGTATGTCGGGGCTGAAGAGATGGCTCAAAGGCTGAGTGCCTGGTATATAAAACAAGGACCCAGCACCCTTGCGGAAGGTCAGGGTGGCCCAAGCCCTTCCTCTGTGGAGGGGTGGAGATATGAGGCTCACTTGGGCTTGCTGGTTAGCCAGCCTGGCTCCAGTTTCAGTAAGGGATCTTATCTCGAGGAAATAAGATAGAGAGTGGCAGAGAATGACAAATGTGCCCTGGCCTCTATATACATGGCAATGCACACCTATAGTCATACATGTATAACACACACACACACACACACACACACACACACACACACACACCAAAAATATATATGTAAAAAGAAAAAAAATGGATATTTCTAATTATTCTTCTTCTAGAAACGTATTTTTATTATCAGAAATGTAGGAAAATTTGGACATGTTTTATAATATGGATAAAGCTAAGATTAATTGATTAAAATAAAATTATCCATATGTGGGAGAATGATTAAATATATTATAGCATGTACATCCAAAAGATTCATTTGTACCATACAGATAATACAAAGAATTGAAGCAATTAAAAAAAAAACACATAGTGACTAGAAAATGATAATAATACAATATTACAGATCTATAGAAAAAAACTGGATATAGAACATAATCTGATTTTGTGTGTGTGTGTGGGGGGGAACCCTAAAGGGAAAGAAATGAGAGAAACCAAAACATTTCATGATGTCATTTTTATGTTGCTATGAATATCATTTAGTTTCTTTAATTTATTAAATTTCACTTAATGAATATGTATAACACTTAATTTTTACTCTTTTCTTTTCCTAAAGTCTTCTACAACTGCATATCACGCAGATAAGTTTTAATAATGATATAGATTTTCTTTGTATATATATATTTCTAAGTGAGTTGATGAATATTCGTGTGGTGTGATGCATATATAATAGTAGGTGAGGTGGAACGGGGTTGCAGGGGAAATCCCCGACATCTCATTATGGACAATTATAACTTAGCAAGAACATGTTGAAAAGTAACTATTGGAGGCCAGAGACACAAACTGAACCGTGGTTAAACTACTTAACATTTATGAAACATTGGGAGCTTCTTCATCTGCAGGCTACAGATCTGCCCACGCAGGACTCCAGTGTGACCCCAAAGTGTTAATAAATTTGATGTACCTGATAAAATACCTGACATAGAATAGCATTTCCATACAGTTAGATCTGTCCCTTTGCTGACACCTGCTTCCGATCCTTTGCCTAGGATTGAGTTGACATTGCCATGATTTTTACTGTGAACAATGAAAACTGCATTCTGCAAGGACCTAACATGACAGGTGAGTTTAAAGCATCCAACACACCTGAATATAAAATGCATTTCATGGGAGCCTTTCTTAAAGGAAGAAATAACTCATTTCCAGTGGACTGAAAACTATGTTAACCGAATTGACAATCATTTGACTAATCTAACCAATCATTTCTCTTAGAAGTCAAACAAGCTCTATGTGGAAATGATACAAGTGAGTCATTTTATTAATTAGAGAATGCCCTAATTACCTCACTTGCTTCTCCATTAAGGATTTAACAGGACAAAAATATTCTGTACTGTTATGAAGGGCACTGTAAGAACTATTGCTGAAGCTGTTCTCACGTGGTCTTCCTTCACTCAAGATTAGAAATTGTTTCCCAGAGGTATTAACAGGATCAAATAAACAGTGATATATAATCAATATTTGTGCTTGATAACTTCTGTTGATTTTACTGTGTTTATTATAAAGAGCGTGAGGGAACACCAAGCATGTGTTTCCAAAATATCAGCTTGTTTAAATATACACAAACTGTACTCTACACTTATGCATAACTATTCCAGATCAGGGCAGCTGTTTATATGGTGGTTTTGTGTTGGCACATTTTTTTAATCATCTCAAGAAAACATTCTTTGTCATGAAACCTTGAATTAACCAAGAAAACAGCTCAGTGTGAGAAAAATGAATTGTGTGTCTCAGGGCATTACAGTCTCTTGCTCGCACAGAGCTAAAAAAATTGAGTGGTGATGTTTGCCTGCTTGCTTATTTCGGCTGAATGGAATGGAAAATTACACAAAATTGAACAAAGAAACTGCACTGACCTTCTCAATTGCTTGGAAATGGAAGTGTTTATTCAGGCATTTACATGGCGGCTCTGGCGCCTGGTGCCCTTGAATTAATATAAACTGGTTTTGCTGAGGGGCAAGATGAGCTGCTTTCAGCAATCTGCCTCAGCTCTGTGTCCCCATCTAGTATAGCTGAGACAAAAAAATCCTGTAGGAAAACCCTAGTGTCTGTTCCAGATCACCTGGATTCTGGCAACACTGCAGCCGACAGTGTTACTGGCTTCCACGCCTCTCTTTCGACATGTACCCCCACAGATCTCCGAGATGTTCTTCCTACATGTGAACTGGTTTCAGTCCCTTTCTTAAAACTCCCAAGTGGCTACTGATCATTCATAAAGAATTCTAGACTCTGTTCGCAGCTTGCAAGACCTACATGTGTCTGCTCTGGCTGACTTCATCTCCAGCTATTGCCCTGAACCACACCTTGACAGACTAAAGTATTTTTTTAGTGCCGAAACACGAATCTCTTCCCATTGAAGGACTGTTGGCGGCTGCCCTCTCTACCTGTGTCACTTTTACCCTAGCTGCCTTATTTTTCATGTTCAGGTCTCAGAGTGTCTTTTCAGAGAGATCTACTAACCTGGTAATGCAAAGTAGCCCTGCCCTGCTCCCTACTTTCTTTCCTTGGGCCTATCGCTGTTTCCATTCTGAAGCCTCCTGGCCTTCAGACTAAAATTCATCCATCTTATCTGTGTTTCTAGCCTGCAGAGGTTGGGACTTAAGCTTCCATAATTGTGTAAGCCAACTCCATATAATAAATATTTCTGCACACTTAAGCACACAACACACATACACACACACACACACACACACACACACACACACACACACAGAGCTGCTTCTCTGAGGAACAGTCAACTAAAACCCGTCCAGGATTGCTGAAGACATGTGTAGAGAAGAGTAGAAACCAAGGTCAAACAGCCAGAATCAGCACCAAAAGGAGAACAGCCTGGCCGGAACAGTGATCCCTACTAGCTTTGCGGTAACTACTGTTGCCATTGCTGGATGCTGGATGAGGTGTACACGTCATCAAACTGAACACTCGGTGCCATGCATCGCTATTTCCCCTCCTGAAGCAACCATCTGAGCCATACGTCCACAGCCCTCAGTTCCATTCCGAGAGGAAGAGGCCTCATGGTTTCATGGCCTTCTGTCTTAATAGAAGATTTGTCACATGGCCCATTCAGCTGCAGGACCAGAATTTGGGGGAGAACACATTCAAGCCCATAGCAGCTTCCCTGTACCTCTTGCTGTGTGCTCTAAACTGTCACGGTCTCTTGTCTGCTCATCCTGTTACCCTGCTCAGCTGAAAAATAAGCTGTTACTCATCTTCTGGGTCCTCCCAGGGGACCTCCCCTTTTCTCTCAGCCGCATGTTCCATATGGAAAAGATTTACAACCTAACTACCCAGTATGGGCCTCCTTTCATAGAACAGGGGCATTTGGAGTATAAGAGAGTTGGGCGGTCTTTAGACTAATAAGCTAGTGATACATTTTCCTCCTAAATATCATGTTGGTTATTTTGTCCTATTCATTACTTCATAATATCTCTGTGGGAAAATCAAGTTTTCCTGCAATTAATATATCCACAGTGTTATCTATATGCACTATTTCAGTCATTGTAAAAATGCCTTAGAGTTTTGATTAATTTTCGGTCCTGGAGTTCCTATTAATCCCAGGTACTTAATGCACAGTATATTTCCTATATATGAATTCTAGGCCAAGTTATTCGTATATTTTAGTAACTCTGCCTTTGCCTACAGTCTAAGAACTAGAGACTTTTTCATCTGTCTGGGAACAGTTAAAATCCTCATTCTAATTTGCTAACACGGTAAAACATGAAACATGTGATATATAAGGAATAAACACTGGGCGTGGGGACACAGGAGAATCATAGTGGGAAGACTGTTTTTAAAGGCTCTGCTCATCAGGGAATAGGAAGAAGAGAAGAGACCGCCCTGGCCCAGCAAGAAGCCTTTGTGTGCTGTTTCCTGGCTAATGAAAAGCAGGGCTGCTCCATTCCGGCTTCCTCCTGGGAGGGGGCACGGCAGGGGAGGGTAGGGGGGGTTAAGGAGGGTGGGGAGGGGGGCGGGTGAGGGGGAACTGAAGGGAACAAAGGAAAAGTCACCACTCTCCTGTTTCCAAGAAAGACATTGAAGCAAGACCAGTCTGTCTTTCTCTTTGTTCTTCTATCTTTCTTAACAAACCAAAAGATTACTGGGAAGGTTGAAATCCTTTTAAAAATGATTTTTTTTTTTTTTTTTTTTTTTTTTTTAGTCTGGGGCAAGAGTTTTAGTATTTCAGTGAAAATGGCAACAGGGCATATTTTGTTTCCTTTCATCAAGTCGTCTAATTTGATATTGAGTTGTTAAATCTTAAATAACATTTTACTTTTTTTTTAATGCCTCAATTAAAATTTACCACTTCCAATTTTCTCAAATGAGATATTTTTGCCAACACTGGAGGAGTAGCCCTAGTTAATGCAGAAGATAAATGACTTGTAGACATTGAAATTCTAATCCCTCAGGGGATGGACCAAGGAGGCATGAGCTTTGAGAATGAGTATAGCATGAAGATGGAGTTCTCAGGATGGAGATTAGTGTCCTGACTTAAAATAAAATAGAGAGGTCCAAGTCTTGGTCATGAGGCGATGGTACAGTACTCAGTTACTATGGGCAAAGCACTAGGTTTGATTTCTAGTACCACAAAGAAAATGTCAAGAAAAGGTTTTGAAAATAAAAGAGGCCCAATTAAAAGACTGCTTCCCACCTCACCATACTAGGACCTATAAAAAGGAACCAACTATGAACCAATAAATGACTGTTTGCCAAAATCTTCTTATGCTTTTTAGTTTAGACTTCACAGTTGCTAGAACTAAGAAAGATGAATTTCTATTTTCATAAGCTGTCCAGGCTGTGGCATATTTTACTAGCAGCCCCAACAGACTACAACTTACCTACCTGTAGCTGGAGTTTTTTCCAGTCCCATCTGGGCCTGCAGCTGCTCAGACCCAAATAAACACACAGAGGCTTATATTTCTTAAAATTGTTTGGCTTAGGGTTCTTGCTAGCTAGATCTTACACTTAAATTAACCCATAATTCTTATTTATGTTTAGCCACGTGGCTTGGTACCTTTTCCCAGTTCTGCCTTCACATCTTGCTTCCTCTGTGTCTGTCTGGCAACTCCTAACTCAGCCTTCCTGTTCCCAGAATTCTCCTCTCTCTTTGTCCTGCCTATACTTTCTGCCTGGCTACTGGCCAATCAGCACTTTATTTATTAACCAATCAGAGCAGCATATTCACAGCATACAGAACAATATCCATAGCACCTACTTTAATGATTTACGATGAGTAACAGTAGCCAAGACTTGTTCAGACTCAAAGATCAAGAATATTGTCACAGTTGGGTGTAGTGGTGCACACCTTTAATCACAGCACTCAGGAGGCAGAGACAGGCAGATCTCTGTGAGTTTGAGGCCAGCCTGATCCACATATTGAGTTCCAAGACAGCCAGAGCTACACAGTAAAACCCTGTCTCAGGAAAAATATTTAATAATATTGTCACGTCATGTTTGATTGTTTGGGTTATGGGATTATGTTTGTGAGTATCAGGGCTGTAGCCTAAACTAGTCTTGAATATATGGAATCCTGATACCTCAGCTTCCTAAAGTCTCGAGTTAAAAGCATGAGTTATCATGCACCCTGATTCATGTCACATTTAAACTGAGGAACAAAGCCAGCTGCCTCCACCAGTGAGAAATAATTTGAGATGTTCCAATGGGTGGAGAAACTAACAATAGACTACTCAATCCCAGCTGCCCCTAAGACAGGGTATCTACTGCTACCCCATCCCATGGACACTATTCCACATGAGATTAACAGAAGAAAGGTCACCATCCTATTCAACTAAAAGATGCCATTGGGAAAACAACATATGGATACTATGGCTAACATCTTCCTCCATTTGATGCTTGAGTGTTAACCCACCCTCCACCTTCCTCTCTCTCCAATCTCTTACTTTATTTCTTGTCAGCAGAGGTCAGACACTGAGATGAGTCATCAGAAGAGGTTAGAATCTTCTTTGGCAGGTTTTTGCTAATTAGATTCACAAGTTCCTTTGTCTTAAAAAAACAAAAAACATTTAGCCTGCATTAGATGCTCTTGACCTCTGGAGTTTTGACATGATAGACTTATGGATTTGCTACTAATAATTGTAGTATCTTTCTAGCGCAGTTTTCTCTTGTATTACGAACTGTTACCATCCCTCCATCCTTACTCTGTTATGAGACACACAGTCCACGTACTTTCAGGATTCTACCGACGATGTGAAAGTGTGAAATGGGTGGTATGAGAGAATGATCACAAGGCTCTATTATTTTTAGTTTCCCATCATGTATGCAGCAAAGAAGTGCTCTTCACTAACAAACACACAAGCCCTGTCTTCAATGGGTGCTGATATTCAGTGTCGGGAGACAAAGGATGGCTGCTGAGACCATAAAAAAGCTGGGGGCAAATGCTTCTCAGCTCAGTCAATGCTGGCCAATAGATACTATGACGGCCAGCAGGGATCCCCCACTTTGCAAAAGACTGTGAAAGTTTAGATTTTTGACGTATATGGTATCTAAAGTTTTGCTTAAGCATAACGAGTCTACATGTCAAAGTGGGCTGCCAAGACAATGGTCATCTTTTGTCAAATTCTTTGCTTCAATTTACTAAAGGCACTGTTATTCCACAGGTGAGTCTTTTTGGGGATCATAGAACCAGTCTAATGGGCATTTAAAAATTAGGTAGAATTACAAAGGAGAAAATAAAACTGAAAACAATAGACTGTCTTGTATTTAATAGGGTATGTCTCATTACCAGACACATGTGTAAATGTGTAGTTGGTCACTATACAAGCGTCTGTTCTTGGTGGACTTAAAGGTCACCTTCTGTCCTGTTTTGTTGTTTGTTTGTTTGTGTTTTGCCAACTTGACACAAATGAGAGTTATCTACGAAGAGTGAGCCACCATTGAGCAAATACCTCCATAGGACTGTTCTATCATCAGACTTGTGGGACATTTTTTAAATTAGTAATTGGTTTGGGAGGGCCCAGCCCATAGTGGGTGAAGCCACCCCTGGGCAGGAGAGTGGGGATGCTTAAGAAAGCTGAGCAAGCCATAGTGAGCAAGCCAGTTAGCAGCACTCCTCCACAGCCTCTGTATCAGCTCCAGACTCCAGGTTCCTGTCCTGTTTAGTTCCTGCCCTGATTTCCCTCCGTGATGGATTGTTTGTTAGCTGGAGAGGTGGCTCAGTGGTTAAGAGCACTGGCTGCTCTTCCAGAGGTCCTGAGTTCAATTCCCAGCAACCACATGGTGGCTCACAACCACTTGTAATGAGATCTGGTGCCCTCTTCTGGCCTGCAGAGACACATGCAGGCAGAATACTGTATACATTAAAAACAAAACGAAACAAATACCCTTTCCTCTCCAAGTTGCTTTTGGCCATGGTGTTTCTTCACAGCAGTGGAAACCTGAGACATTAACTAAATGATGTTATCGCACTCTACTACTGTCAACTGCAACTCAAAGGCCAGTGATGGTTAAATGGGCATTTAGGCAAGATGAACTTCAGCCCTGGATTTTCAATTCTGTCCTGGATATAATCAAGTGAATGTTCCACAGAACTCATAAATACACTAAGATACAATCCTTTCTTTCTTTTTCTTTCTTTCTTTTTTTTTTTTTTTACTTTGCATAAGAGTACAAAAATATACAAGACCAGCCAAGTGCTGGTGGTGCACGCCTTTTATCCCAGCACTTGGGAGGCAGAGGCAGATGGATCTCTGTGAGTTCAAGGCCAGCCTGGTCTACAAAGCTAGTTCCAGGACAGCCAGAGCTGTTACACAGTGAAAGCCTGTCTCTCTCTATGTGATCTAAGGGAGAAATGTCACAGTATAAAGAAATAGTCATGCATTTGACATTTCAAGAAAGAAATTAAAAGTGCCTTTTGAACCCATAAGACACAACTCTTAAAATAATCTGCTTTATAATCAGACACATCTGCATTTGAATCTGGGGATTTCTCAGCCTGTTTTCTCATCCTGAAAATCAAGATAATTGGACTTTCTAAAAGAGGTCTTAAGAATTTGTTCTGAAAACAGTGCCTCACATGCACAAAAAGACAAACAAGCATTACTTGAGCAGGAACCAAGCTGATCCAGGTCTTGTTGTAGCCTCTGGCTCTTGATGAGAAAACCTGGCTCCTCCATAGAGCATAGTGCTGCTATTCAATCATTTGGGAAAGGAAGTAAAAATCAATAAAATATGCCCTTTATGTTTTACTGGACACACAGGCATGCTTTTAAGATGCCTTCTATCAGGATGGGTTTCAAACAGTCTCTTTGAAGTTTTTCATCTTATGACTACAAGGATGACCTTCTTCCTGCTGGGGGTCAGCAGCTCTTCTCTCCCCTTCTGAGTATCACAAGCTCTTCCAGCCCTTGATGGCCATGAGGCAGTTTTGAGAGGTCTTAGCTGTATAGTACAGAACAGAGAACCTGTAATGCTGCTGTGGAAAAAAACTTGGGTACAGCGTTCCCTAAGCTGATGAATGAGATGAGGGTTTGCTTGTTTGTTTGTTTGTTTGTTTGTTTGTTTTTACCCTGTGAGGCTTGCAGACAGTGGCTCCCATTAGTAGACACATGCATTGTGAGATGTCTTCAATCAGAACTGTACCATCATCAGTGTGAAAATAAAGAAGATGATGGTCACAAAGAGGCTGAAATCAAACAACAGACCTGTCACTTCTCTGCTTCCACTGGCTACTCACCTCTCTCCCTAAATTCCTGTCTCAGTGCATCACAACACAACTCAGAGGAGTGTCCATGCCAGAGCCTCTGATCCAGCCATTAGAGTCCACTTTTGGACTTGATTTCCTCTGCATCCTGCTGCCTCTGGGCTACATTTCACATTGTGTCACCTGATTACCACACACCCTAGTTTCCACAAATGACAGCTTCCTGATTGACGTTCTTGCTCCCAGAGCCATCCTGCCTACCATGCTTTTTTTTTTTTTTCTTTATTTTCTGACACAGTTTCATTCTCTAGTCCAGGCTAGCCTTGAGCTCACAGCAATCCACCTTCCTCAGACTCCCAAGTACTAGGACCATAGACAAAAGCCACCATGCTTGACTCTATCACCTCCACAATAATATACCCTTCATCCTTGATTCAGCCTTCATTGCCAATTCAACTGGACTTGGACCTGCTCAACTGGACTTGGAACCGTCTGGGAAACCTGTCTCTAGGCATGTCTGCAAAAGTGTTCCCAGAGAGCTTTCATTGAGAAGTCAAAACCACCGTGAATGTGGGAAGTCCAACAATCAGTGTGGGTGGCACCATCCTGTAGATTGACATAAATGGAGAAGGACAAGTGAACACCTGCATTCCCTGTTCTTTTGACGACTGATCCCATCACCCACCATGCTGAATACCACTCTGTCGAATCACGAACCCAAACAAATAATTTTCCCTTAGCTGTTTGTTAGGTTTTTGATCACAGCAGCAAGAAAAGTAACACAACAGTTAAAGCCCAGTCCTTTGTCGACCCTCCAACCATGCTTCATTGTGACCTGTAAAAAGCTTACGCTTCCAGGAGCTTTACCAGACTCCTCATAATCCTATCCCTGTTCAACTCTCATGTGTCATTTAGTCTCAAATTCTATCAGTTAGGTTTTTAATCCTTTTAAAGCTTGCTGTTCATTCTGGGCTTCTTGTATCAATCTTTTTTTTTTTTTTTTTTCTGGATAGATTTTGCTATCCTAATTTCTTCTATTTTCTACTCCCCTGCTTCCGTCCTTCAGTTGGGCATTGTCCCAGTTAGGTTTCTGTTACTGTGAGAGACCCCTGACTCACCAACTTAGGGAAAAAAGCATTTATTTCATCTTTCAGGTTATAGTCCATCATCGAGGGAAACCAAGGCAGGAGCTTCAAGCAGAAACTACAGTAGAACACTGTTTACCGGCTCATGTCCTATTGGTGGAAGTATTAAGGCAATTCCATGTAGTTAAAAGGGTGGTTTATTTTGTGGGGTAACTTACAAGTAAAGGGATAGGTTACAGGGTCTGGGAAAGGTGAGATACAGTCCAGCAGTGTTCTCTGGAGAACTCTGCTTGGTCTACCTCCAGTGTCAAGGATCCAGGCACCAAGAGAGCTGGCACATCTGGATCTCAGGTCTTAAGCATTCCTGTGTGGCCCCACCTGTAGATGTGACAGTTACCAGAAGCTTCAGTGGGTGTAGTACCTCTAGGTCAAAGCTGGAACAGCTACCCACTACAACGTCCTGCCTCTGCAGGAACCAGGACCAACTGCCTAAGGCTAGCACTGCTCACATCAATATTAATCAAGAAATGCCCCCACAGACATGCATATAGTCCCATCTGATGGAGGCATATTCTCAACTGAGGTTCCTTTCCCAAATGACTCTAATTTTGTGTCAAAAATTAAACTAGCCCAGGTATAGTGTGAACTTACTTATTTTCATTAGTGTTTCCTTTCCAAAAAGAGGGCACATCTTTTCTTGTATTCATAACAATTAAAATAAATTTCCTAATATGCAACAGGTTGCTATATTTATTTTTTCTTGTTGCTATAACCAATTATCATAAATATGGTGCCTTAAACCAGTATGTTATATTTTCTTCTGTAAAACATGAAGTAAATCCACTTGACTCAACAACGAAGACTAACTCTCAAGGAAGAGAGATATATCATTATAGGGAGAAGAGAGTCAAGCCTGGTGCTGTTTACCTATTTTATTATCATCTGTAAAAGAGATCAATCTGGTTCAGATTAAGGTACCAACCCAGAGCCAAAACATCAGCTAAAATTAAGACAGCAGCAGCCTGGATTCTTTGCTGGAGGCTGAGGAGACAATCTCTTCACTTTTTCCAACTTCTAGAGGTCCCTCACAATCCTACCTGGCTGCCCTCTACTTTCTATTTTTAAAACTAGCAAAAGTAAGCTGAATCTTTCTAATGTTACACTGCTCTGACTTTCTGTTTTCAGCCCCCCTCTTCCATTTTTAAAATCCTTTGTAAGTGCATGGAGCCTGGACAATTCAGAGCAGCCTTAATTTAAAGTCCTCTGACTGTGAAGCTTCATTTCCCCGTAGTATAAAAAGTAATACATGAACATCCAGGATTAGGACATGGAGGCATTCTTTAAGGTACCACAGCCCCCGTAGATGGTTCATACATGGATACATGTTAAGTGTTCACTATATCCTTATAGTGGCTGCTGCAGTGGATAGATGCTGTTCTTACCTGCCCAGCACTTGTATAAGTTTACTGAATAAAGCTAATGAAAGTTGCTATAATATATGATGCTCTCAATTTTAATTTTTTTTTTTAATTTTTTGTTCACTTAAAGGTCCCATGAGTATTTTTGATTTGGCTGCTTCCATATAATTTAGAGCAGTGGTTCTCAACCTTCCCAATGCTGTGACTCTTTAATAAAGTTCCTCATGTTGTGGTGACCCCCAACCATAAAGTTATTTTCATTGCTGCTTCATAACTGTAATTTTGCTACTGTTAGGAATTGTGATGTAAATATCTGATTTGCGACCTCAAAGGGGGATTGTGACCCACAGGTTCAGAACCTATGGATTAGAGATTTCAGAGACTTGGGGTCCTTTATGGTGTTACCAAGTACAAGATATAATTGTCAACAATCTGGGAATACTCTTTAACCTACTCAAGTGGGAAGAGAAAAGTGCAGGGATATGCTTCTTGATTATATTAGAAAGACACATATATCACCTCTGCTAATAATCTAAGGACTAAATAGCAGTCCTGACCAGCAAGCAAAGAGATCAGAAATGTGATCCAGCCACACCTAAAAAGACAGAAAGTGAGAAGATCACCTAACAGCTTCTGACACTGCTAGATTACTCAACCATACTGCCCAGGCTGCTAAGACTGCTCAACCATACTGTCCACACCACTGAGATTGCTTATAAATACTGTCCAGCACACCCTTGCTCAAAAGTACTGTCTAGGCTGCCCTTGGCTAGAGGTTGTGCTTAGAACATACATTAAGTCAATCGGAAAATAAACTCTGAACAACTCAGTTAACCTTGGTTTAGTTAAAGTAATCACAAAAACCCACATCTCAGTAATTTAACTAATTAAGAGATTGTGGATCCAATTTCAGATGTTTAAGATTTGCTAGGACAGATATATCCGCTCATGGTCCTGATGCCGGGTCACCTCTATGTGCTAGCATACACTGTGTCTATGATATCAGCCATCTCTTGCCCTTCCCAGCAAATGAGACTGTTTGTTACTTTTGCATTGCTGGGAGGGAATGCCTGACAGCAGAAGCAATAAGCTTCATGTCTAAAAATAATAATAAAAAAGGCAACTACTTTTATAGGAGAAACATTTTAAGACTAGAATCTACCATTAAGACTAGAATCAATTATGACTGTTAATATCTCAAGCTCAATGGCAAGCCCAGGTTTCACAAAAGTGAGTACTAATAATTTCTTTATACAGATCTAGTTACTTACCTTCATTGGTGTCAGTAGGATTCAAGGAAGGGAGACAATGCGAATGAAGGAACCCTAAATGATATTTAAGGCGTGCATAAAATTCAGAAACAATTGTTTTGAAACTGGTTATGTATAAAAAAACATGTTTCAACTAATCATTTCCCAGAAAATGCAAATAAGATAACAATAAAGGATGAATATACATAAAATCCTTTCTGCTAAAACAGACATTAATTTTTCTTTCCAGGGAAAAATTAACTGAGTTCCATCTTATTAGAAAGATATTATTTCCTTCAAAGACTATTAGGCGCTGTGATAACTGGGCCTGTTCTGAAAATGCCACAATCTCTTTCTTCTTTGTTAAGAAATAACAGCCAGCTAGTATAGAGAACTGTTGGATGGGCTGGTGAGATAGGTTCAAGACTCGCCTTTGGAACCACAGCCAAGAACTGGCCTGAGCAGAAAGATCTCTTGGCCCCTATACCTCACGTCACAATTCCAAAATGCTTTCTTCCGGCAGCACATCTGACAAGTCACGTTCCTTCTCTTCCTCTGACCGTGCCCTGAAGCCTCACCACAAAGACTTTTGGCTTTCTTCTCCTCCTCAGACAACCCCAGCAAGATGGGGCTCCAACAATCAACAACTACCAGTGAAGAGAGATGGTTCAGAGCATGTGAAGAACCTGACAGGGAGAATTCAAGATGGCTCTCACACTGCCACTTTCTGTGGTGACACAAGACTGAGGTCATTAAAGCTCTTAAATCACTTACTTTTAGTTGATAAAAGGGCCTGACTTTATAAGTGAGTGTGTAGGAGGGAATGTGCCCTTTCTGGGAGCAGTTTTGAGCTAGAGAGAGGTTTTCCTTCATGTGGAAGATGTATAAGTTTGACAGCTAGAGGGAAATGAAGTTGGCCAATGATCACATCTGCTTGAAAGATAATGCTAAGCCAGTTATGGGTCACATAGTCAGGAATCCCAGACACTGGGGAGGCAGAGGCAGAAGGAGGCAGAAGTTTCTCTAGTTACAGCCTGCCTAGGACACAGAGTGAGTTGAAGGTTGGCTTAGGCAAGTTAGTGAGACTCTTTTTGGTTTTGTTTGTTTTCATTTTTTTCAAGACAGGGTTTCTCTGTGTCGCCCTGGCTGTCCTGGAACTTGCTCTGTAGACCGGGCTGATCTTCAACTCACCTGCTTGATTAAAGGTGTGCACCACCACAGCCAGGCACGAGTCTGTATTAATATAACAAGTAAAGCTTGGGGTGGGAATATATAGCATGTGCAAGGGCCAGATTCAACTCCTGGCACTAATAAATATTTAAAGGGGGGAGGGAGGGAGGGAAGGAGAGAGAGAGAGAGAGAGAGAGAGAGAGAGAGAGAGTGATTGATTGATTGATTGATTTAAGTCTTATATTAGATGCCAGCTTCAGCTGAAATCTTGATTTTTAACCTCACTAGATCTTGAACAGAGAACTGAGGTTGTCCTGCCCTGGCTTCTGATGAATCTCTGAGATAATAAGCTTAGTTTATAGCTAATAAGCTTGTGGTGATTTGCCAAATGCTGCCATGGGAAATGAATGTGGGCAACAGGAACAGGGAGCTCTCCTCAGTATCGTGCATCATTACTGGGGTGGTCAATCATTAACAATCTTGGTAAGCATTTCCAAAAGGCAAAATAATTGGAGCAAAAGGAATTTATATTTTCTCCTAAAACTACTATTAATGTCTGTAGATATGCCAAATGGTCTCTCTCTGGTATATATATTTTACTATAATGAACTATTTAGATATTTTATCTAAGAACTTAATATTATAATAAATGTTAAATCTAATTTTGACATTATGAAACTCATGAACAAAATATTTATCAGGAAAAATATGGAGGATGAGTGACTTTACAAGGGGTCTAATCAAGGAATGATTAATCACATGGCTTTAGGCGGTTTATAGTCTCATTAAATGATCTTATCAACCACGAGGCTAAACAGCAAACTGGTTCCTGTTTGGTAGCAGATGGCTGTTATTTCTTCCGTAACAGATTCTTTAATGACATCCAGGGAAACAGTAGCACAAGTCTATGAAGCAAAAATAGCCAGAGCTCATATTTTAAAATTGGCTCAAATCTGAAAATAGGGAAATTGGTATCAAACTCATTCAACTTACCCAAACAAAACAAAACAAAAACAGTATATACAAAATATGGAAAGATATGAAACTTAAAATAAAAATACACACACACACAGAGAGAGAGAGAGAGACAGAGAGAGACAGAGAGACAGAGAGACAGAGAGACACAGAGAGACAGAGACAGAAGCAGAGAGAGCGGAACTAGGAAATCTGAACTTCAACCTGACATTTTGAGAAAGGAATAGTAAATTGTAACCCTTCTTCCCAAGCAAAATCTATAAAGACACTGCAGTCTGAGGTGTAAGAATGTCAGTACACTCGCTCTCAAAAGACTGTAACTGAGCTAAGACTGCCTACTGTGCTGATGTGGCCACTAGGAACATGTAGCTGGTAAACTCTTGAAAATTGCCCAGTCCAAGTTAAGATTGGCTAGAAGGATAAAACAGAGGTCAGAGTTGAAGATTTGATACAGGTGGAAAATCATCAATAAATTTTATAGCTAATGTATGCTAAAATTATATATATATATATATATATATATATATATATATATATATATATCAGTTAAATGAAATAGATTAATAATATCAATTCATTTGATTCTTTTTAATATTTTGTGCCTCTGATAATTTTAAACACTATACATCATATATCTATAGGACAGCACTGTTTTATATGAGAATTCCAAATCTTTTTTGCAGATGTGTATGTATTGTCTCTTATGGAATCACGTCTTCCTAAGTCATTTAAAGAAAGCAGGGGCCCAGGTAGCGTTCAGTAGCAGCCCAAACATCAGCTCTCCAGACCTGGGATACAGAATAACCAAAGCAAAGAAGCCTTTAATAAGACAATTGGTGGCCCAGAATTGCCTTTGTATGTGCCCCATCGTGAACCAGAATACAAACACAGGGCCCAGAGTGCCTACCACACTTAGTCTCCATCTTCAGACGTAAAAGGGATAATAATGGTGGTATCTAACAGAGAGCCAGTAGGTGGGTAGGAAGGCAAGGAGGAGCTGGGAAGGGGAAAGATGATCAAAATATATTGCATGAAAGGACATTTTTTTCAGTGTTAGCATTCTATATGGAATCAACTTTTCCTTGGGCAAACCATTTCTTTACCCACCTTGTGGGTTAGGTGGGGCTGACCACACCCAGAACTCCTAGGAGATGTGCATGGATAGTGAACTCTGTGCAGCATAGTCAACCTGGCATGAAATATCTAGGAAGAAAGGTGCTCTAAGCTCTGCAACTATCGGTCAAGTGGCATAAACTACGTGAACATATTTGAAAGGAAACCATAGTCCCCAATCACACAGAATAAGATCTAACCCACAGTGCGAAACTGTCCAATTTTGTTCCTGTAGTCAGAGCCCAAAAGACCGCTGAACCCTTCAAACAACTGGATTTAATGCAGTGTTATTCAAACAGCCCTAGTAATTTCTGTTAGCTTGTTTTTTAACTTAATAAGCTATGGGATACTGTATACACAATAGACTTGTGTGAAAACAAAATCAGGAGTATATGTGGGCATGAGCGGCAGACAGAACACCCTACCCATGTCTTCCCCTCACGCCACCATCAGCCCCTTTTCCAAGTTGTCCTTAGACATCAGTCTTCACTAATGACAACATAAACAGATCTAAATAGCCCTAGCTGATTGACTGTTTCTTGGTTCAGCCGTAGTGTATGTGTCATAAACACATTAAAACATCTCAAAGCCAGTGACTTATTTTTTTCTTTTTGGCCTCGAGGCAGTATACTCCATGGAGCAGACTGGTCCTCGCTCTCAGCAACCCTCCTGCTTAGCCTCCCAAGTGCAGACATCATAGGTACATGCTACCAGATCCAGTTTAGTGACTTCCTGGTGTTAAATGAACTATGGCTGCAGAAGAAAAAGAGAGGAACTCAATAAAACAGAATCAAAATTCCAAACTTAGACATTTGACTTTGGAACCTTTTGACACAAGTTCTCTGTTAATGAGTGTGGCTCCCGTCTAATCAGGACCTCTGGGGCAGCTGAGAGTGGGAAGGTGGAAGGCTTGAGGTCCTTTAGGTGACCAGTAGGTGGTCAATAGAAATTCACCTTGTATCCATGCTGATTTAAATGACTGTGTTACTGAGGGCTCAGAAGGCTGGGTTTATTTGTATCTTCCTCCCAGCTCCATCTATCCTCGGCACCCCCTCCCTTTTCAGTCCTCTTTCTTTATGTCTCTGCCATGCTGCCCTTGTCTCCACCCCCTCTTTTCCCACTGAGCTATTTTAGTTGTGAGAACGAGAGTATCTGACACCATTAGAGCCCTTAAATGAGGATGAATGACCCTATTTGTCCCGAATTAGGAAGCTCCCCGAAAGACCACAGCTCTCTACATTAGCTAATACTTCGAAAATTGTCTCTTACCTATGAACCCTCAATGAACTTGCTAGCAAAAACTATTCTGTTGACCTCTTAGCAATAAAAAAAAAACCAAAAAACAAAAGTGCTTTTACTCCATCCCCAAAAGAGGATCATTTAAAGTTTAGATAATCTGGAAATAACTCTAAGGAAAATAACATGAAATTAACATCAAGGTGTGCACAACATTGGCTCCCAATGATCACACATCTTGCCTGATAAAAAAGGTTGTACAGGAAAACAGGATGGGCTGCCAGGTAAAGATGCTTGCTGCCAAGGCTAATGACCCTGAGTTCAGTGATCAGAATTTGGTCATGGGAGGAGAGAGCAGGATTATGTAGGTTGTCCTCTGACCTCCATACTTGTGCCTCCAAGTATGCAGCTACTTACGGATACTTACTGAAAAATAAATAAATTATTTTAAAAGTTATTTTTAAAGTTTTTGCCTGACTACAACTCTCAGGACTATAACCACAGATTTCAGTGACAAGTGTGTTTTGAAAATGACAAGGAAAAATGTGCTTGTTAAGCAAGTTAGGGATATCTGTACAAATTTCTTGAGCAGATGGTTAATAACAGTTAATCATCACATAATATTTATATCCCATGTCACATAATTTTTATCCTCTCACATGTTTAAATAGTGCTTGCCTTCAGAGATTCCTCAGTCTAATAGAGAATTATAAATAAACATTTTAATAGTGACATTTTGTGTTGTGTCCTAGCAGATAGGTACAAGTTTCCACCATAGCGTAAACAACTGAGCAACTCTGCCTGGGCTAGGAGAAGGGGAGGTGAGGCAGGAGGATGACCAGAGCTTTGAGTAGAGGAAATGCCCTTTTCTCAGGGGAAATTCGGATGGTTCAAGGACACCCTTTTTAAGAAGAATGAATCTACTGGGTGTGGTGGTGTGTGCCTAGAATCCCAGCATTCAGGAAGCAGAGGCAAGTGGCCTTCTGTGTGGTTGAGGCTAGCCTGGTCTATCTAATGAGTTCTAGGCTAGCCAGGGATACATAGTAAGACTTTGTCTCAAAAAAACAAAACAAAACAAAACAAAACAAAAACAAAATAACAACAACAAAAAAAAAAAACCAGCATAGATAAAAATTTAGGAAAAACCAAAACTTTTCATTTAGGAGAATATTCTAAAAACCCTTTGTTATTTATTTGTTTGTTCAAAAAACGCTTTCAAGTTTTTGGCAGTATTTGACAATTACCTAAGACACGGTGACTACCTGTATGGTAGTCAGAAGGTTTCTCCTGTCCTGCCCAGCTGCACGGTCCCTCATCTGCTTATAAAATAATTACTCAGAGGCTTATATTAATTACCAATTGCATGGCCTATGGCGCAGGCTTCTCGCTAGCTAGCTCTTACAACTAGACTCAACCCATAATTATTAATCTATGTATCACCACATGTTCCATGGCTTTACCTGCATCCCATTACATGTTGCTCCTTGGGCAGCTGGCTTACATCGCTTCTGCCTCTGCCTTTCTTCTTCCTGTCTCTCTCTTGGATTTCCTGCCTGGCTATAACCTGATTCACCATAGGCCAAAGCAGCTTCTTTATTAACCAATCATAACAACATATCTTCACAGCGTACATAAAGACATCCCACAGCACTCTATAGCACAGAAAATAACGCATGAACCTAAGACACAAATGATGAATTGTGGTGCAGGACTACAGGACACTGGGAGGCTGGACATGATCACTAAACTTATAAACCTTCAAGCTGTGTGTGAGCTCATCTTGGGACATTTATAATCCTTCTCCGTGTATTTGAGGGAAATGGGTATGCATAAGGAAACAAGCAAATCTGAAAACCCCCAAATGTCACTCAAATGTGGATCTGAAGTACAAACAAAATAAATGATTCATCACATATGGCTTTGCTTTAAAAAATGCACCAAAACAAGAAATTCACAGTGCCCATTGAAACGTAACTTTCAAGACTTTTAAAGACTGCCTCCCCACCACGGCCAGGGGAGAAAAGAGATTATTGAATTAATTCAGGTGAATGAATACTATCCTTTAACTGCTGCCTCATTAACCTGACATACGCTGGTGCATGCTGTTCTTAATTACCCAAGGTACAGTTTGGGGCCATAAATTGATAAATTTCAAGAAACAGGACACAACATGAAAAAGCAATTGTTCTAGAAGAGATTGGGACATTTATAATTCCAGGAGCGCATGAATCCTGCCTGGGCTGAGTTCCAGTATTCCAGATCCACAATTATCCAAAGAAAGTCCCCCAACAGCAGAAAAGAGAATGTGAGAACCATTGCACATGTGCTAGGAGCAACTCAGAGCAGTCAGGATCACATGGGGGGGATGTTCTATGTGCTATGCAGTTGAGCTACATTCCCAGCCCCTTGGAAAATCTTTTTACTATATAGCAAGTTCATTAAAATGCATGCTGCAATAGAAGACTGAGTGGAAACTGGGGTGGCAAAGACAGCCCCCAGAGAAAAGAGAGTTCTAGAACCCACCTCCTAGAGCTGCTGAGGGCTTTGAGCATCAGACATGGGTAAGGTGGTTCACAGTCCACGTGGAGAAGAGCTGATGCGATGTCTTTCTTATTTGCTACCTTTCTGCTTCGGGACGTTTTACTGCTACCCTTTACAGCAAAGCCACAGATGAGGAAAGCCAGGTCCCCATTGAACTTTTATGTTCAGCATCTGCCTTCCTTCCTGCCTTGCTTCCTGCTTGTCTGTCTGTCTGTCTCCTTTCCTTTAATATTGTCTTCTTTCCTCTCTTTGTTCTTTTCTTTTCCTTTCTTCCTTTCTTCCTTTCTTCCTTCCTTCCTCCCTCCCTCCCTCCCCCTTCCCTCCCTCCCTCTCTCTCTCTCTCTCTTTCTTTCTTTCTTTCTTTCCTTTTTCTTCTTTGTGAGACTGGGTCTCATAGAGCCCAATGTCATCTGGAACTTATTATGAAGGTGAACATGGCCTTGAACTTTTGATTATCCTGCTCCCCCTGACCTCCCCCCTCCACCCTGTGCTGGGACTACAGGGGTGCATTGCCATACCTGGTTTCATCTTGCTCTAAACAAAAATCAAGATGACAGAACCAGGTGAGAAAGGGATTTGAATAATCTTGGTTGTTTCTTATGTACAAATTCTGTAACCTGACATGTTCAAATATTGCAGACCTTGTTCATAAACTTAATATGTTCCATTGATTGCAAAGTTAAAAGGCTGGTTGACAAGTTCTTCTAAAATACGGATACAGCTCAGATAAATCAAATTAATTTTAAGAATTATGAATTAAGTTCATGAAATTAGGAATATGAAACTTGAGTTGCTTTAATATTTAGGACTATATATTGTTGGAACATGGTCCAGGAATGGAGCTGTGTGAGGGGAATTTTGAGTGCAAGCACTCCAAGAAAACAAGACAAGAGTCTTCTGACCTCAGTTTCTTGAAAATACAGAATTGTTCTTTGGATGTGGTTGGCACTCCTCATAGGTGTGGTGGATAGAAGTGAGTTTACTTCAGATATTCATTATGGATTGCTGCTATTTTTCAATCAAATGCTTAAATTATTCTTTATATACCTCTATGGAAAAATCATGTTTTTGCCACATGTGGCTTGTTCTCCTGAGCTTGAACTCATGAGTGCTTTACCCACATGACCATACCCTCAGAGTATAAATTGTCTCTAAACATAACCACGGCTATGATTATCTTTGCCATTCCCATATCAGTTGTGATTATTCCCATAGTTCCTACTGCTTCTCCCTGGGGGGAAATTTGTATTCTCTGTGAACTAGGTCACTTGAGGGGGGGCACTTATGGGCTTTATTTTTAATTTATCTTATTTGTTATGTAAACAGTGTTCTGTCTATCTGTTTGCTTGAATGATAGGAGAGGGCACCAGACCTTATTATAGGTGATTATGAGCCACCATGTGGTTGCTGGGAATTGAACTCAGGACCTCTGGGAGAGCGGTCAATGCTCTTAACCTCTGAGCCATCTCTCCAGTCCTCCTAAGTTATGTCCAATGAGCAGTTTTGACTGTGAATGAGGGCTGTCAATTGCTGATGCCCAGGCAGGCCTTTCCTCAGCACCTATTTTAGCTGTTAGTATTTGAAGACTCATCTTAACATGCTCTGGATTGGCTAATAGCTACAGACTTTGGCCCAAATCTCATGTTTAACCTGTAGAATTCATAAGCTCACTTCTACTACATACATGGCAGGATCCAGGACATCACCTGGGTTCCTTAGAATCATCTACTCAATATGGAACCCCATTCCTATCCATATCTCTTCTTACAGGACCTCTTCCTTGTTTACCCCATCCTATCCACACCAATATCTTCCTCTTCCCCTTCCTTGTTCTCCTTCCTCCTCCTCCTCCTCCTCCTCCTCTTACTCTTATTCATTTTTATTCTTACTCCTGTTGGGCGTGCTGGATAAGGAGCCCAGGCCTTTGCTCATGCTAGGCAAGCTCTGCTACTGAGCTATCTCTTTGGCCCTTGCCTTTTTTGAGGTGGGGTCTGGCTGTGTTGCTCAACCTGACTCCAAATTCTCTACTTATCAGTGTCCTCTTCCTTCTGAGTGCTGAGATCACAGGCATGCACACCATACCCAACCACACCAGTCTTCTTGCTGGTTCCGATACTTCCCAAGTGTGTTCCCGCCTTTGGGCCGTTGCACCAGCTCTTTGCTCAGCTTGAAACACTCACTATTTCAGGGGTACATACACCTTGCTTCCTGTTAACCCTCAAGTCTTTGCTCAAAAATCACTTGCTTAAACATCTAGTCCAACACTGTCACTTTTCCTCCAGTGACTCCTTACTCTCTTTCCACTTTTTTTAAAAAAAAATTCTAAGTAAGATATAGTTTACTTTACTTGTCCTGTGCATATTTCTCCCAAAGCTCCATAAGACTTATTTTATTCTTTATTCAGTATTGAAACTTCATCACCAAGAGCAGTGCATTACATGATACTGAGACATTGCTGAGTGAGTGAAGGCATGGATGTAATGA
The DNA here is from genome assembly GCF_903995425.1 of Onychomys torridus. Classification (NCBI taxonomy): domain Eukaryota; kingdom Metazoa; phylum Chordata; class Mammalia; order Rodentia; family Cricetidae; genus Onychomys; species Onychomys torridus. The sequence goes on along the minus strand of NC_050462.1, from coordinate 31,164,085 downwards.
AAGCAGCAGCTACCTTCTGTACGCCCCAAAGAGAATTGAGTTGATCTGACTGCTTTTGAGGGGAGCTTCATATGCCTAACATATATACAGATACTTCAGCAGCAGGTCCAGCAAACATTATGCAAGACATAGAAACAGCATTGTCTATGCTGATGAGCAAGCTTTCAATGACTTCTGCCTGTTTCTCCTGGCTAGGAAAGTTATTCATGTTTGAAAATAATGTTACATTTCTTCTGGGGAATACTCCTTTTGTACACTGTGAAGCTTTGTCACTTGGATTGGTTTAATAAAGAAGCTGATTGGCCAGTAGCTGAATAGAATAAGGTTAAGCAACAGAGCCAAACAGAACTGTGGGAGAAAGAAGGGTGGAGCTGGGGGAGTCATGAGCAGATGAAGAGAGAAGCAAGATGGGCATGCCATGCTGATAAAAGGTACCAAGTCATGTGGCAAAGCATAGATAAGAAATATGGGTTAATTTAAAATGTAAGAGTTAGCTGGTAACAAGCCTGAGCTATTGGCCGAGCATTTATAATTAATTTTAAGCCTCAGTGTGTTTATTTAAGAGCAGCTGGTGGGACAGAAAAACTCTGCCAACATGTTTCTATCTTTTAAAAAAATGTTCCTTAATCATAATTTTTACTGCATAAAAGTCAAACTTATCCTTTCATTAGTCCAAAGCAGCCATGGAAGCCTATACCTCAATGCCACTCATTTGGCTTCTTCACTGCAATCTCCCATTTTCTCATTTGTTCCATTAGCTATAAGTGGGGCTGGATTGTTTCCTCATGATGAAAGGTCTGAATACACTAATTAGGTCAGTCAATTCCCAGAGTGCAAAGGCTAAATTTCCTTTCATAGACAGGCCCTGCATATCTGCAAACCACAGCACAGTTAGATATCCACTATTCCGCAAATGTTCCTACATGGAGTGTAATCAGGGAGGCTTAGGGAGAGATCAGGAAGGATTTTGACCACATGATGATTGTGCAAGCAGAGAATGTGTGAGAGAGAACTACTCCTCAACTTTTCTCATTAGTAGTATAGGAAGAGAGCAAATTGATAGCTGATCCTGTCCCTCTGCTTGCAGCTCTGAGCATCTAACCATCACAAAGTACAATGGAGGGTGAGGAGTGGACCCATTTATTATTGCTCTTCCTGCATTAATATTCATTATGTAGGAGTAAGAACATCCTGCTGTTTCTGGCTGGGGAGAACCAATTAAGCTTCCTTAATAAAGAGAGTTCCCAAATGCCCTATATCCTAATCCAGCTTCGCACTTCCTACCACAGGATGGGCTCGATGGAATCTCAACAAAAGTACATACCTGGGCAAAGCATGAAGGTTAAATAGCACTATGGAGACAATGTTAGGCATCTTGGGGTTTTCAGAGCCATGCCTCCTTGGAATCCTTTAAATCAAAATTGAACATGTAAAATTTGAATGTCTATTGATGCCATATTTGACAATAGATAAAAATAAACTAAATATTGGGTTGTAATCTCATAGGTTATTGTTTCTAGGTTTGTTGCTGACCAAAGTAATATGTTTTAAACAAAGCCCCTTTTTCCTTAAGACTAGATTTCATTATGGTTTGGAAAGAATGTACCCCTACCTCTGCCACAGACACCTGATCTCCAGTATATTCTTCCATGGTGGGCTCTTGAGGTGTTGGATCATGAGGACATTAGCTTCATCAATGGATTCATCCACTAGGAACTGATAGTGGGATGGACTATTAAGAGGTGGGTCTAGCTGGTCACCTGAGAGCTGTGTCCTTAAAGGGTCTTATGGTGTTCATGGGCAGCATGTCAGCAGGTAATAACCAAGCAGAAAGCCTCCAGAGGTATATTTTCCATAATGGAGGGTGCTGGGAAATGTGAGGTTACTGCAATCTTCTGCTGAGGGTCAGAGTATTCCCTGGGTGTCTCACGATATATCTGCTCCTGTTCATATCATTGCAATCAATCTCCAAGATGCAAAGCTTGGCTCTTTAACCAAAGTCTCCACATCTGCTCTGTCATCGCAAGAACTTTCCTACAAACTATCTCTATTTTTCGGGTGTTCATATCTCTTACCTGGATAATCTTGAGAGCTCATTGTTTGGAGTTTTCAAAACATCCTTCCACCCCACTCATTCACTCCATCCTGAAATCTTCCACTTCTTCACAGTGAAGGGTTTCAAAAGCACCATGAGTTCTTTCTTTTTCTACATCCTTCCTAAATATCCTTCCTCAGCTCATCTCAATATGACACTCATCTCTACCTCATCATTGAGACTGCCCAAGCTAAGCAGTTTACCAATGACATTTTGTACTGTCAGGAGCATTTAGCATATCAACTTTGAATTCTCTTTCCCCTTGGCTTAGGAGTAGTGGTCCTATCTTAGGTTTCCTCCAGCCTCTCCTGGATTCCCCATCTCCTTTACTGGGCCCTCATCCTCACCAGCCTCATCATGCACTACTTTCTTACTTTCTCTCTGAGCTACAACAGCATGAAGTCCACTTACTAATCTTCACCTTCCAATACAGGGGCCTTAATCTTATACATAGATTCCACCTTAATCATTACTTTTTTTCTCTTAAAATTATTTATTATTTCTATTTATCTGTGCATTGTTGTTTTGCCTGCATATATGTCTGAGTGAGGGTGTTGGACCCTGGAGTTACAGACAGTTGTGAGCTGCCATATGGGTGCTGGAAATTGAACCCTGGTCTTCCAGAAGAGCAGTCAGAGCTCTTAATCACTGAGCCATCTCTCCAGCCCAATCATTCCTTTCTTATTAGCATCCCAAACAAGTAAGCTCATTTTATTAGTCTTCCTCCAGACTACCTGTCCCTTACAATCTCCCTGGATGCCCTATCTGCCTCAGCTGTAATGCTGTATACATCTTCTATAGATATTAGGCTAAAAATCTAAAAAAAAAAAAAATAACTTTATCATTCAGTAGGCTTTATATTTCATGTATTATGCTTGTTTGCATTTGTGGGTTTTTTTGTTTGTTTGTTTGTTTTTTTAGGTTTTTTGAGACAAGGTTTCTCTGGGTAGCTTTGCACCTTTTTCCTGGAACTCACTTGGTAGTCTAGGCTGGCCTCAAACTCAGAGATCCACCTGGCTCTGCCTCCCAAGTGCTGGGATTAAAGGCATGCGCCACCACCACCCAGCTAATGGCAAACTTTTAATACATGAAGTTTAAAGTTGCCTCTCCGTGCATGTGTTCACTAAGAAGGACATTATGCTGAGTTGCTGGAATTGTCTGCTTCCTTAATGAAATTATAAAATGATATGCTTATGAAAACCAGATGTCAAAGAAATAATTAGGGGCACACAAGGTGTGGTAGTTTAAAATAAGATGTTCCCAATAGTCTTGGGTGTGAATACTTGGTCCCCAGTTGGTGGAAATGTTTGGGAAGGATTAAGAGGTGTGGCCTTGCTACAGGAGGTGTGTTCTGGAGACAGGCTTTGATGTTTCAAAGTCTCACTCCAATCCAAGTTTGCTTGCTCTTCTCTCAGCTTGAGGTTCAGATGTGAGCCCTCAGTTTGCTCCTCCTGATGCCATGCCTTTGCTCCATCATCATGGACTGATTATAATAATTCTAATTCTAATTATTATATATATGTATATATGCATATATATACATATGCATATACATACATACATATATACATACATATACATATACATACAAACACACACACACACACACACACACACACACACACACACACACACACACATATATATATACCCCTCTAGAAATGCAAGCCCAGATTAACTCTTCTATAAGGTGCCTGGTCATGATATTTTATCACAGCAATGAAAAAGTAACTAATACATAAGATATAATATAAACTAAAATTCTACTTTTCTGTCTGTTAGTATTGTCACAGCCTGAGTGGTCATTTTTAACTCATACCTTCCCCTTCTCACCTCCTTATAATCTGGGATTTCCTCTATGTTTGTGTTTGTAACTTTTTTTTTTTTTTTTTTTTTTGAGACAGGGTTTCTCTGTGTAGTTTTGGTACCTTTCCTGGATCTCACTCTGTAGCCAAGGCTGGTCTCAAACTCAGAGATCCGTTTGGCTATGCCTCCCGAGTGCTGGGAATAAAGGCATGCGCCACCACCACCCAGCTGTTTGTAACTATTGTTAGAGACAGTGTTTCATATAGCCTACACTAGCCTCAAATGCTCTATGTAGGTAAGGATGACTTTGAACATTTGATCTTTCTGCATTTACCTCTAGAGTGTTAAGATCACTGACAAGTATCACCATGCTAGGTTTGTGTATGTTGGGGATCAAACCCCAGGCTTTGTGTGAGCTAAGTAAGCAGTCTACTAACTGGGCTGCATCTCAGTCCTCCAACTTCTTTTCAACTTGAACAAAGCCATTATCAATTTGGATATGCACCTTCCCCCTGTAGGCCGCACATGGGAGGTGAGCAGGGTGGTAATAAATCATTCCAACGAATTGAGCGAACAAGTCAAAAAAGATGACTGTCAGCTTTTCCAAAGGACTCCATTCTGTGCTCGATCTAAGCAATGTCTGCAAGGCTCAGTTGCACAAGGCGGAAATGTAAGAGAGACAGCAGAAAGCTGCAGGAACAGTGTAGCATCAACTCTGGGCCCTGGTAGGAACACAGCAACGCCACTGATAACAAGAGAGGCAGGAGCCGACTCTCAGGGAAGCGAGATAAGAGGCAGAAGTTAGTCCCAGCAGAGTGGCACCTCAAAGGCCTTTGAGGTTCAAAGCTTAGGTCACATCTGGCACATGTTGGAGGTGAAAGGTGGAAGAGGAAAAGAAATAAAAGGAAGTAGAGAGGTGACGGCAGATGGAGGCTCAGTAGGAACTTCTGGGTGAGTGAGTGCTACCTTCTCCAGAGTCTTCAGAGGAGGGGATAGGTCACGCTTGTCCCAAGGCACACTTGTCCTACACAGACGTTAAGTGATAATGCCATACTCTACCACGCCTCAGCAGCTTTCATCTTTTCCTGGTTCCAAACCAATTTCTCAGTGTAATATTATTACTTCATACTCTAAGGATTTCTGAGTCAGTACTTAAAGATTATGTGACACTTAATATATTCATATTAACAATGATATTAATTAATATTTCAATAAGGCAGAAAAGGAGACTGTCACAGCCCAGATTTACTTGTTTACTGGGAATGAGATTCTTTTTGATATTTAAAAAAAATTAATTATGTGTGTGAGTGCGCCTGTGTAAGTTTATACACACCATGTGTATGCAGGTGCCCTCGGAGGCTAGAGGGTATCAAGAACTGGAGTTAAACATCGTGAGCCACTTCATGTGGGTGCTGGGAACACAATCCAAGCCTCTGCAAGAATAGTAAGTATTCTTAACTGCTGAGCCATCTTTCCAGCCCAAGAAACATATTTATTATTGTGTTATTTTTTTTTTTTAATTTTGTTTTCAGGACAGAGTTTCTCTGTGTAGCCCTGGCTTTCCTGGAACTCTCTTTGGAGACCAATCTGGCCTTGAATTTAGAGATCTACCTGCCTCTGCTTCCCGAGTGCTGAGATTACAGTCATGCACCACCGCCACCTGGCTGAAAACCAGATTCTTTACGTGTTATGTCATTGAAAACTCATACAAAGCTAACGATGAATACACTGTTATCATTTCTGATGTATGTAAAAATCTTTATTTATAGTGTCTACCACTTTTTATGACGTCAGTGCTCCTTCACTGGGTAATACCCAGCTCATTGCCATCTGTCACTGAATGCAGGGTTGAGAAGAGTTTCCCGGTGGCATGCCATTGTGTAGTATTTCCTCCACAGCCTCAACCACACATGGTGAGATGTAGAAGAACAATTAAGGAAGACTTTCAAGCATTTAGTAATTTTATAATATATAAAATTTATTTCATTTGTAAGTTAATATACTTCAAGATTTAATAGTGACTATGTTTACCAGCCTGCTTGTGAAATTCTTTAAAACTCAAAGATCAGGCCTGGTAATCTAGCCTGAACCACCTTTAGCATATTCTTGTCAATCTGCTGTGACTTAGACTCCATTCTCTGCCATAACAACTCAGTTTCTAGCCATTTACAGCAAACAGTGTATTGTTAAATATCCTAACTCTTGAATGATTAAGGTCTCAATGTTCTTGCATTTCAGTCTGTCCTAGGGCCTTCAGAAGACCTCAGTGGTGGGGCATGAAGTTATCAGAGCCATGTTTTGGAGAAAGCCCTGAAACCAGGATGTGTATAGGTAAGGAATTGGTGTCACCAGGAAGCAGTGCGTAGCAATGGAGCTCAAACTGCTTTCAAGTAGACCTGAACTTAATATAAAGACAGATACCTTCACTCATTCGGACAGAGCTACCGTTAGTCCTGGAGCTGTAGGGATTTGAACCTGCAGGGAAGGTCAAGTACAGAACAGCACTTGACCAATAACATGGATCTTGAGATTGCTTCTGTAACTGGATAAATCTTTCCTGCCCACCGATTCCTGAATAACCAGTCAGAGGCTTAATATTAACTACAAACTGTTTGGCCTATGGCTCAGGCTTCTTGCTAGCTAGCTCTTTCGTCTTAAATTAATCCATTTCTATTAACCTATGTTTTGTCATGTGGCTTTGTGGCATTACCTTTGTCCCATTACATCTTGCTCCACTGGTAGTACTCAGCATCTCCTCTGACTCTGCCTTCTTCTCCTTGTCTCTCTGCTTGGATTCCCTGCCTGGCTATAACCTGTCTTGTCATAGGCCATAGCAGCTTCTTTATTAACCAGTGGTAGCAACACATATTCACAGGATACAGAAAGACATTCCACAGCATGCCTTTCCAACAGGCAGGCTGCTTTTCTTACCTCTATTTTTGTCACGGGGGAAATATGGGAGACAAGTACTCTAATGATGCCGACTTCCTCCTGGCTTAGCAATAGGACATTCTTTTAAAGGTTAATAGAATTAGAGTATTCCTACTTCCTGGTCCCATGTGTTTGGGCCAATGGGGAGGAAAGAGGTTTCCTGGGGTTTTGGAGTAAATGGCATCTGACTCTCTGAGAAGCAGAAGTATATTGACCTGGTAATTGTCAGCTCTGCAGGGAGGAGGGCATAGCAGCCTGAGCATGAGGCTGCACCTCTGGAAGTCAGAAAAAGGGAAACAAAGCAGAATTTTGCTGAGGTAGTCATGCCCCTGGAGCAAATCCATCTTGCAAACTTTGGAACTTCCGATGGGTTGATAAATCTTTACGGCAGAAGCCAGTTTGAGATGTGATTTACAGAAGCACTCATACCCGTGACTGCTGCAATCCTGAAAGAGATGGAGTACACGCTCATTGCAAACAGAATGTGCTCGCCGGAAACAGAAGCCAGCAAACTTGCAGGAGAAGCAAAGGGGAGCGGAAGGCCTAGCAAAGGGTACACATGGCATGGTGCAAAGGTTACACATGGCATCACAGATGGACCTGTTATAGAAATGGAGATAGGGCAGACAAGGAAGAGAAGGAGCCTTCTCCCGTGACAGGAAGGAGTGTCCAGCCAGCCACAGTGGAGTGGGAAGCTTGACCTGAGCATGGCCTTACCCTTTCCTCTGCATGGCAGTTATGGAAAGGAGTTCTTTCTGTCAAGCTGAGTGGTGGCTCTAGCGTTGCATCGTCTCACTGAGTCTCTTGGTAGATTGGATATGGCAGCTTTTGAAAACAGAACAACAGGTAAAGGGACATTGTCGACGTTGTGTCCTCTGACCTGCTGCTGGAGACACACAGGCACCAGAGAGCCATGAATAAATCAGGACAGTGCAGGATTCGGGACCATCAACAACTTCATTTGAGAAATTTGTCTTGGTTTCTCTTCTGATCTGCTACTTTATAATTAGTTAATAAAAATGTCTAGACACGGCTGTGCATGATCCGCTCCTGTGTCCAGCACTCAGAAGGCTGAGGCGAGAGGATCATGAATTCAAGGCCAGCCTGGGTTGATTGGCCTATACAGTGAGTCAGTCAAAATCCTCAGGCTGGAGAAGCATCTGTGTGATGGGTCCAAAAACGGGTATTTAAAAAAAAAAGAGTGAAGAGGGCAAGGGTCCTGGCAGCTCCTTCAAAGTGTGTTGTGATCATTTCCATCCACTGGGCCCTACCTTCCATGGCTCCCTGTGGCCCTCTCCTGACAACATGAAATAGCAAAACGGAACATCCAGAATGCACTAGCAGTACTAGTCAGAGAAATCCTGGACACGCAACACCGAGTTTGGCCCAAGTGTGGTCCCTCCGGTTTTCAGGAGGAAATGAAAGGCCTGAGTGTGAACCTGCCCTTCACAACTTAGCCATGTGACTCAGTCTCTGGCCATGCAAGTCAGTGCAGCAGTAATTTCCGATCCCACTGCCTCTGCGGCCGACGCCCTCGTCCTGACAAGCCTCCCTTTCTTTTCCATTAAAATGATCTCCCGTTCTCCTTTCCCCATCTAAAGCCTGGGGATTCTCGGGAAAGCCTGTGTATCAGAATCTGACAAATAAGTTACCCCTCGACTTCTCAAAAACAGCAACTGAGCAAGACTGTACCGTTCCCACAACAAAAGACAGAAAATCCTCCCAGGTGCTGGAGGCTCGAGGCCAGTGTGCACAGCTGGGAAAGAACAAAACCACTACCCCAAGCCCCCCACACCACGGAAGACCTTCTGGCGCGCAAATACATCTCTACCTTGACCCACACAGGGGAGCCTGGACCCATTTTAAGAACTATGAAATGGTTTCTTTATATACATGGGGAGAAAATACTGTTAGCCTTTTTACTTCACTTGTTCCAAAAGGAACTTTCAGAGAGTCAAATTGTTATGAAATGGGGGTGTGGGGGCAGGACTCAGACTCCATAGCTATCCAGCAATGAGAATATGAATTGAAGCTACTCAGTGACTTGGGGCAGGCTCTTTGATTTCTCTGGCCCTTGCTCTGCTGTGTTATGAAGACACGCTGGTGGAAGCTTGCATTTCGGGGATGTTAAATGGATGAGGAATCTCCTTAAAACACACACACACACACACACACACACACACACACACACACACACACACACAAACACAGTGACCAGTACAAAGCACATACTTACTAAATCATGTTCATCATTTTCAAAGTTAACTACTCCAGTCCAAACACTCCAAAACAAGTTATGTTTCCAGATGACTAGAGGAACCAGAATTATTTTACCCATAGAAAATTTCTACATTCATATACTCTAGCTACGGATTTATGAATTAAGAATGATGTGTTTAAAGTGATCCTATTCTAGCTTAAAAGCAGATGCTAATAAATTGCCCCAGAAGGTGAAACAATCAAGCTTTCCATTAAGACAAACTCAGCAATCCCTAAAGCACAAAGAACCAAACAAAGGTGGATACCCCATTCTCTCCATGCCTGTGTGACTCACCCTCAATTCAAAAAGGACACACAGAACTGAGGGCTTTTTTACCCACAAGACTGCTCAGAGCCGTGGGACAGACAACGCCCCACTCATTTTTTTTTTTTTTTTTTTTTTTTTTGCACATTCAAGCAAAAATGCTATGTCCTTCCTTGATGGACCCAGTCCCAATTTTGCAGGTGTGTTTTTTTATATGCAAGACTGACTGTGGGGAAGGCTGTCCTGTGGGAATGCATCACAGCCTAGGTTAAGAAAATACATTCTCTTGAAATTTTTTTTTTTCCTTTGACTTTCAGAACACAGGAGAGCCTTCCAACTGCACAAGAGAACAAAGCCAAAAACATCAGGAAAATGAACCGGACACTTGAGAGATGTCTGAAAAGGACAGGTGTGCTTTTCAGGATCCTCTCCCTCAGCGGCCAGAACTTTGTGTCCAACCCGGATGTGGCTGATCCACCAAGGTTCTCTGCCTTCAGTCCTGATATCATCTTCATAGTGTCTATGGCACGATAACACTCCCATTGCGTTGGCCAGTTGTCCCTGTGTTATTTAGCAGCCGCGTTCTCTGATTTCACTAACAAATGTGCAGACATGGTAGCAAATGCAAAGAAATCACTAGCTGGTGCTTGAAACTTAAGCCTCCCCATGCTTCAGAGGGGAGCAGCAGCCAGACAGCAGTGAGGGACAGCACCAGCCCTCCCCTGTCTCCAGCCTCCAGAATACCACAATAGCTAGTGTGTTTCAGGGAGGAGGGAATCCTGCTCCCCAAGAGACAATGGCTGTGAGGAACTGTTCCTACCGTACCTGTTCCGCAGAAACATAGATTTCATTGTACATTAATTAGCATTCAAACTGTAAACCCCTAAGCTTATCTCTTGGTTGTCCTCTTTCTTGTCTAATACAAAGCTGAAGGGCCCCAAAGTAACCATGACTGGAGGAACGAAGGAATGTTTTCCCTGGATTTTTAGTTTGCCTTTAATCTTAGCTCCCCTCTTTGAGATGAACACTCAGATACATGGTCATGCCACCTACCTCCATCAGCGAGCAGAGAATGGATTTGAGGATTAAATTCCATTCTCTTCCTGTCCCTTCATGGAATTTCTTTCTCCTTTCAGAAGCAGAATTCTCTCTTTTTTTTTTTTTTCTTCCTTTCCTGGACTATGTCTGCTTCAGTCCACACTGAGCTGAGCTGCAAATCTTTATTCCCCAGAAGTTATTTTCTCCATCGGTTTAGTCATCCCACACACTTCTGATGTTACCCAGTGCATCTATACCCCGTAAACAGTGTTCCAAAGCCGGGGCTGAGCCCTTCAAGGCCCCCAAGGAGGCCAGGCCACACCGGGGCTGCTTGGTAATACAATGTGTCCTCTATAAAAATACTGTGGGATTTTTAATTACATTGAAGTATGCAGCAACTTGTGATCTTTATCAGGGTGTCAGGGGTGGCACCAAAAAAAAAAAAAAAAAAAAAAAAAAAAAGCTACTTTGGATGCCAGGCACTCCTGGCTTTAGACCATGGCTTCCCTATCTAATATTTAAATAACTCAAAGCAACATCTTTAGCCTCCCTCAATCTTAGATTCTTTTATGAAATACCCTGAAGAAAATACTACTTATACCACAGACTTTTTTTAAAAATAAGGATTAGTTAATATCAGTCAATAATGTGCTTGTAGATTTGTGTATATCCACACACATCCATACGTATGTACAATAGATTCAATATGCCCATCAACACAAAACTCTATGTTAAATCAAATTCTATTTCTTCCCCCATTTCATTCAATAAACCAGAAATTCTTTATCCAACTTTTTTGTTTTTTTGTTATTGTTCTGAGTTCCTCCATTTCTTTTCAATATCACAACTGAGTTAGCCACCACCTGACCTAAAGCAACGTCATTTCTCACAGGACTGTTCCAATAGTCTCCCAGCTCACTTCCATGCTTTTACTCTTGCCCCTCATAGATGATGCCATCTTTTAAAGGACTAATTAGATCAGGTTATGTCCTTGTATTAAAAAAAAAAAAAAAGAATTAAATTCCTTTCCATGTACCACAGGACCTTAGGTCATCTATCTCTGCCTGTATCATCCACACTCTCCTATCATCCATCTGTTTTTAACTACATGTGCTTTTTGTTTCTTGAACTTATTAAGCCTATCCCAGTCCCGGGACCTTAGCCCTTGCCATTTCTGAGCCTACATTTTCTTTCCTCCATTCTCTGTATAGCTGGTTTCTCCTCCTCATTCCTGTCTATGACCCAATGGTGCTGTCCCTCAAGAAGCTTGTCCCACCACTGAATCTTACCCTGTCTCATCTCCACACCAACACAGGCATGCTCTAGCATATACTTTTCTTGTTTCCTTTATGCTGCTGTAAACATCTGAAATCATTTAGTTAATTTCTAGACTGTGCCTCTCAACTTCTTGCAGTCAGCCCACTGCAAGAAGGACTCCGTCCACCTTATTTACGCCAATATTATCAACTCCTAAAGTAATAGCTGACATGGAATAAAGATTCAATAGATATTTTACAAATAGGCAAATTGGAAGTTTGAGACATGCCTTAGAAGAATTGAGATCTGTCAGTCTTTTTCACAAAATTGAAACTACCAACAAAGATAATCCAGTAATCTTAAGGTGTTAGCATAAAAAAAAATTTGGTATCATAACCATAAATTTTGCATGACCAGAAAATTCTGGAGCAACATTAATATGTTCTTAACAGAGTATAAGTCATTGGTAAGAGTGATCATTCTGCAAGCTGGCCATGACTGAGCATGCCTGGAATCCCAGCACTGGGGGCAGAGACTGATAGATGCCAGAAGCTCACTGGATAGCCAGCCTCGCAAAGTGGTAAGCTTTGGGTTGGTTTCTAGTCACTAAGGTGAAATTGACAGGGGAAAACACCCAGTATCCTTCTCTGGCCTCCACATGCACACACACACTCACTAGTTTGCACCATGTCTATACAATGGACATCACACACACACACACACACACACACACACACATACAACGAAATGAAGATAGAGAGGAGCTAGAGAGATGGCTTAGTGGTTCCAAGCACTGGCTACTCTTCCAGATGACCCAGGTTCACTTTCCAAAACCCATATAACAGCTCACAACCATCTGTAACTCTAGGTATAGGGGCACTGATATTCTCTTTTGGCCTCCATGGTCACTAGGCACACACATGGTGCACAGACATGCATGCAAACAAAATACCCACACACATAACATAAAAATAAATAAAACCACAAAGAAGATGATGAATTAGAAGAAGAGTGAGGAGGGAGAAGAGGAAGAGGAGGAAGAGGAGGAGGGAAAGGAAGAGGAGCAGGAGAAAGAGCAGGAAAAGAAGTTATTTTTGTTCACAACATGGAGCATATTTTAATCCTGGCATTGTCGCTTCCTAACTGGGTGACCTTGCACAAGCCAGTTAGCATATTAGACTGGTTTCCTCATCTGAAAATATAAGAATAATAACCAATACATTAGAGAGTTCTATGGGGATTAAGTGAGCTGAGCCTTCTGCCCAGTTCCTGGAACACTGTGCACAGTGAATAAATAGTGGTTATTATTATGGTTATTGTTACTACAGTAATTAATTCTGGCTCCATACTTCACAAGGAACACTGATACACTGGGGCCCATCCAGAAGAGAATGAACAGTCTAGTGAAAGGGCTGGAAACCACAACCTGCAAGGAACAATAGACAGAACTGTGGATGTTTGCCTTCGAGAAGACACAATTTAAGAGGAATAGGAAAGCTTCAAAAATTTACCACAAGCTCCTTTATAGAAGAGGGATTAAAAAGATTGGATATTGCTCTAGAACATGCAATCAGAGCCAACTCTTTATAAGCTAAAAGCCAAATTGTCCAAAAATCAAACTTAAATTGAATTCTACTTATAAAAGTAAGAATATCTTCAGAGATGGTTTTTATGCAGTTTGAGTAAGAAATTATATAGAGTCATTTGAAATGGCCATAATGAGGCTTTCTATCAATATTGAAATGTATGTGTAAGGCCAGTGAGATGGCACAGCGGGGGAAGGCTCTTTCTTGCTCCTCAGGTTCATGGACAAAGACTGAGTTGGACACCCAGACCCCATGAAAAAGTGCAAAGAGAGAATCAACCCCTCAAAGTTGCCTTCTGACCACCATGTGCATGCCACCGGTACCTATACACACACAGCAGTAATAAATAAGATTAAGTGGTTAAATGTTTAGAAACCGTGTGCAATGTCAATTGTGAAAGACGTAAACCATTAAGTACAAGCATCTAATCTCTGGTCTGAGAGGGAGGAGGGAAGGGAAGGAGGGAGGGGAGGAGAGGAAGAAGAGGGGGAGAGGAGAGAAAGGGTGAGAGAGAAGGAAAGAGGGAGAGGTAGAAGGAGGAAGAGAGATAAAAGGAGAGGAGAGAGGGAGGAAGGGAGAGGTATATGGAAGGAAAAGAGAGACAGACAGATACACACACACACACACACACACACACACAGACAGAGAGACAGAGAGAGGGAATAAAAACAACACCTACACAAACGAAGCACGGTGCTCGATAAAATAGCAAGTTTCCTTTTTCTCCAAGTGTTTGAGCAGAGGCCAGCCAAGCTCTCACGTGGAACAACATGAGTAAAGACTTGTGATAGGCAGGGTGAAGGCCTGAAAAGATCTCAAAGTCCCACAGTCTTTGCTCCTGTTGAATATACTGTTGAACTGTGTCAACACAAAATACTGCTCTATGAAACCATACCAAAAATAAATAAATAAAAAAATTGCAAGGTTCCCCTGCATTTTCATTTCTTCCCAATTAGAACAATGGAAAATATTTAATAACCAGAGAAGCAAAAGGCTGGACCTTACGATCCAGTGGGGCACTGTGGGTTAAGGTAGTGAGTATTCTGGCCACTGACTTTCTTCTGCCCCGTCAACTTCTCTGAACTTGACCTTCTTGATTCTTCTCTAGAAAGGAGGAAGTTAGGTGCTCTCTAATTCTGAAAGCCTATGAGTCATCTAGATTATTTTATCTGATAAATATGAGCTTAATAGGGAATTAAAAACCACCGGAACTTTGTAAATAAGAATTTCCTAAGGACACGAAGGAGGAAAAACAACCTCAGAAGTTTGGTCCAAATGTCAGGGATGGCCATTGTCCCAGCCAAATTCAAAGGCGGCTAAATGATCCCCTTTATAAGCTGATGAGTGAAAAAGCTTAGGGCCGTGACACTGGCATCCACCATGGTGTGGTCCCGGAAGGAAGGCCTGTGTTTTGTCCACAAGATATCATTCAACAGTTACCTACGCTACTTCATTAGCCTTTGCTGTGCTCCTTCACTACTAAACCTCCAAGTAGGGCTTTGTAGAAGGGCCAGTGGGAATATGGCTGTTTTCAAGCATTTGAGGACACTGTCTGAACCTCCTCTGAGATAAACCTATTTCTTATGTTATAATCCAGGTGATTTACAGCATTGTCAAAACATAGACTTTTCTTTTTTTTTATAGTCAAGAATCTTTTTATTCTGCTATTAAAAATGAAACATTTAAAAACCACACGACTATCAACAATCTGTTTTTGTTATTATTTCAATGCAATACTTCTTTGTGCTTTAATGCTTTGGATCTCAATGCTTCTTCCTTGGCTTTTGTACATTTTTTTTTTTTTTTACATGTTTTGCAAAAACCAAAATGGAAGACTTTTCTTTTCTTAGAACCCCACTCTGTGCTTCCTCAACCAGGCCACAGAGCTCCACAGAGCAGGAAAGCCCACAGAATTCCCATGAGGTCATGAAAGATACATTTACCCAGAATGCTGGAGGATGGTCTCAGTCTCTTCAAATCCTTCATTATTCTTCATGATCTCAGGACAATGGAGCAAAGTGAACCATGCAGTGCCATGCACCTCTCCTGAGAGTTGTCTGTTGCCTACACTGTGGATGAAGGAATCATTGTAACAGGACAATGGTCAAGAGGTCCCTGCTCCAATGGTCAGAACTGACTCGGTGTCCTCACACAATGACCTCAAATCTTACACCTAAATGGAAAAGAAGTTTATCCCTTCAATTTAGAATTCTTCTCTTGTTAATAATAATTAAAGTGAAATTCCAAATAAACCATTATACAAGCAACAACTCAGATAATTTAGTATGTTCATAGTATTACATAATCATCACTTCTGACCAGATTCAAAACATTTTGTGCTTTCAAAATATAATCTTGATTCCATTGAATGGTTAATTGAAATTCTTCCATCTGCCCAGTGCCTGCAACTATCAATGAGTTTTCTCTGTCTAAAGATTAATCTCCTCTGGATATTTAGTATAAATGGAATCATATATAAAACTTGGCCTTTTGACTCTTGGAATATATTCTATTAATCATTTCTTGTTATTTACTTTAGGAGGCAGCGACATTTAATAAAGAATTATAAAAATATAATATTACATCAATTGACCTAACATACTTTTTTATTAAGAGGATATTGGTGAAACATCTAAAATGCCTTAAGAGCAAAAAACAAAAAATCGATTAACTAATTTGACTCAAAAATCTGTCTTTAAGTAGAGTGTTGTATATATGGGGATTGAAAGTAGGATGTGGCAAACCGTTTTAGCAGCCCGAGTATGACATATAAGAGAAGCTTGGAACAGTGAGATCCTTTTACATCCACGTCAAAGAATTAGATTAGTATTGGTTAGGATTTGTCCATGTTCTAGAAACTCAATTGATTCAGCTTAGCCCCCCAATAAAGGAATGCCTTATGGGGCTGCAGGTGTCACTCACAGCATATTGTAGAGAGGACAGAGCTCAAATGCAAGAGAATTTGTCGGAAATATCCCTTTCTCACTCTGGCTTCTTAGTCCATTAAGAACACTTAATGAAGTGCCTCCAACTAGGTGGGATAGAGTCATGAGAAATATGTTTCTCTCCTTCTAGAAGCTGAGACGTCAAAGATCGAGGCTCAACAGAGGTGTAGATAAAGTTCAACCTCCTCATAGACAGCTGCCTATGAAGAACTGGGTCTGTACACACCCACCCTACTAAACTATCCATACCATGGTGGCTAGGATTTCCATCTTCAAATCTGTAATAGAACATGAATGTGAAACCACTGTGGCTCCTGTGCAGACCATCCATGCTTTGCTCTCTGTTAACATGGTGGACAGAAGATGACCATCCCACAACCCCCAAATCTGTTCAAAGGAGCTTGTATCACATGAGGCCCAGAACATGGCTACCAAAGCCTAAATCCTGAAAGTGACTTGTGACATTGGGCATAGCATTTTCCCATTGAAGCCTCAGTTTCATCGTCTGTAACCACACATAGTTCCTAGGAAATTTCATTTGGCAAACATAAAGTTCATACTCAGCACAAAAATCTTCAGTGAATATTTATTCTTTCATATTAGGGCTGCCATCACCAATACACATTTCTGGATCACACTCAGCTCTGTTCTGTCAGCTACAGCCAGTGGTTAGAATGCAGGGTGACATTCCCACACCTGGAAGAGTAGACTATCTGCAACAGAGCCCTGGAGAGAAGAAGCCAGGAATGAGAGAGATGAGGTACCACTGAGAAGTCGGGGCCTCTGCTGGACACAGTGGACAGCTGCTGGGCCACTGCAGGAGCACCCGGCTCTTTGGCTGCAGCTCAAGGACACTCCCCACTGATCTTTGGACCATGTGTGGCTTATTTAGTTCAGCTGGTGTTGATTAGCCAACCTCCTGTACTTTGAAATCAGTGTTTACTTTTTGCCTTAATCACATTAGCTTGTTGGGTTGTTCCTTTGTTCTCTCTGCCCTTTGGTTTTAAATTATACATTATGGCAATGGCCTTAGTTTATGGTTCACTTTATCTTCCTTCCCTTTTCTTTCTTTTGTTCATTTTTTTTGTAGGCATAGTCATCATTCAAGCTAGTTTCTTTCTTTCTTTCTTTCTTTCTTTCTTTCTTTCTTTCTTTCTTTCTTTCTTTCTTTCTTTCTTTCTTTTTTCTTTTTTTGGTTTTTGAGACAGGGTTTCTCTGTGTAGTACAGAATATCCTGGAACTTGCTCTGTAGAACAAGCAGGCCTTGAACTCACAGAGATCAGCCTGCCTCCCCCTCCCTGAGGGCTGGAATTAAAGGCGTGAGACACCACCACCTGCTATCTTACAGTGTTTTGTCTTCAACTGTCCTGTATTTTTCATTATTATTATATTATTATTATTATTATTATTATTATTATTATTATTACATGGTCATTTTTGGCCTCTCTTTCTTGTCTGTGATGCTTGCTTCTCTGAGGTTGTATCAAAGACAATTAGATGTGAAGTCCTGCTGGGAGGACCAGCTCTCTCCTCTAGAAAATGCTCCTGGGAGTTCATCTCCAGACAGCCATGCTTCAGCAGGTTATGTCTGGCCTGTGTTCCTCTGGCCCCATGTGGCCCAACACAAACTTGTAAACTTATGTCAAACACTGAGGTGGTTTTGCTGTTGTTTTTTGTTTATTTGTTTGTTTATTTTGTAACTTCACTGCACAGTTCTTGAGCAGGAGCTTTGTTGATGATAACCTTGTGTCATAATGCCAAAAGGTTTGACCTGCCTGGAGGTGACTAGGGACCTCTGGCCTCGGAGAAACTCATAGGAAAGCAGTCGGATTCCCCTTTAAGGGGTTCCTCTACTGGGTATTTTATATCAGATTCTTTCTTTACCCAGGAGGAGCAGAAGGCAGACTTTGCTCCCACCCTCTCTAGAAACCATCCCCCAGCCAACGAAGTGGCCAGTGAGCCCTCTTGTCCTGGAAAATAAAAATCTTGCAGTTCTACCTTAGAATTGGCCAGAATGGCACACAATCTCCTTCAATGGGGAACAGGCTGTTCGCATTCAGAGCTGTGGTTTCAAAGCTCAGCCTCCCCCTGAATTCCAGAAAGTCAGCTTCCCACTTGACATCTCAATCTAGCACATGCAGAACTAAACCAGTGATTCCCTCCCTCACCAGGCAACCTGCTGAACCAGCTCATCCATCCCAAAGTCATTTCCCTCTCTACAGGGTTAACCTCATTCTTCTAGTCATACAGGCAAAACCCTAGGGGTTATCATCCACCACCTCTTCCTTTTTAACCCGCACCCAGTCCATCAGCGAATCCTGTTGGTGCCACTTCAGATTTTCACTATATTTTACCTAGAGTAGCATCGCCAGATAGAGAGAGCAGGGGAATGAGTGGAAGGGAGAAAAATAGCAAAGGAACTAGACTCTCACTGTGCGCCAGGCACTGTAGTAGGAGCATCTTGTGAGTTGTTACTATCTGGAACTTCTAACATAACGGACCATCTTGGCTCAGCTCTACTAGGCTCCCTGAAATCCAGTTCCCATTGTCGATCTTTTCACCCAAGCAGGAGTTCTGAGAGACTGGGATTTCAGAAAGTAAGTCTATTAGTATCCATTTCAAGATGTCCCTTTTTTGGCTAGGAGAAAGGGAAAACAAACAAACAAACAAGAAAAAACAAACCACTGAGCCAGCCGAAGAGAGATGGACCGTACTCTATCCTGGTGAATCCCAAATACAGTGTGAAGCATGAACAAGGGTATGATATATTATGGGTATATAGTAGAAGAAAGAATTATTCTCAATGTATGGTATCAAAGACTACCTTGACGGGGAAGTAGAGTTTGATGTAGGTGTCAAAGAAATGACCTCCTCCGTAATGTAGAAATTTTACATAAGACAAGCTAAAGCACTATTAATGATAAAGCTCTATTAAAAGGCACGTGTGCAACAAACCTCCAAGCCAATATAGTAGACACATTCTAAGACAGTAGTTCTCAACCTGTGGGTTACAACCCCTTTTGGGGATGGCATATCAGATATTTTACATCACAATTCATAACAGTAGCAAAACTAAAGTTATGAAGTAGCAATGAAAATAATTTTATTGTTGGGGTGGGGAGAGTCACCGCAACATGAGGAACTGTATGAAAGGGTCACAGTATTAGGAAGGTTGAGAACCACTGCTCTAAGATGATAAGATATCCTTCCCATCCCACCTGCTGATATACACCCTGGTATATATGTCATTTCACTGATACACACACACACACACACACACACACAGACACACACACACACACACACACTCACTCACTTTCCATTTACATGTGATTGCCACCTATGGCTTATTTCCAGCCAATATTTTCTGGAAAAGGAGTGTGATATGGCTTATCCTAGTTGTCAACTTGACTACCTGGAATCATCCAAAACCCACACAGCTGGGCCTACTTCTGAGGAATTTTGCTTGGTTGGATCTACCTTGTATCTGGGCCACACTTTCTGGTGGCAGCTCACAGAAAAGGACACAGAAAAAAAGAAGCTTTTTGCTTTGTGCCTGCTCGCCCTCCCTTTTGCTGGCAAGGGCATCTCTCCTGATACTGAAGCAAGCATTCTTTCGATGATGCTAGAACTCACTTCTTTGGGATCTAGCATACCCTGAAGACCTGCTGAGACAGGCAGCCTACCAAATTCTTGGCCTTTACATCGGTAGACAACCATTGCTGGATTAGCTGGACCACAGCCGATAAGCCACTCTAATAAATCCCCTTTTAATAATATACATTCATTCTCTCAGTAATGTTCCTCTAGAGAGCCTTAACTAATACAGGTGGGAAGCCGGCCACTTTCCTATATAGGGCACCTAAGATGGTGACATCTGTCTTGCTAGCAGACTCCCTGTTGTGTTGTCAGTTCACATGCTTTGATGAAAAAGCCTATCGTGTTGGAGAAATTCAGGAATCTGTATGCCAAGAAACTGGTGAGTGTCCAGTAAATTAAAGGCAAGAGTTGAAGACCTCAGTCTATCATTGTTGTCCGTCCCCCCCTCCCCCGAGTCAGGCCTTCAGGTAAGGCTTCGGTCCTTGTGAGGGACTATAACTCCAAGGACACAGCCGACCTGTACCAGATCTGTACAAAGAAGCAATGCAATGATAAGCATGTATGTTATAAATTGCTAGCTTGTGGGGTCATTTGTCACAAGGCAAGAAATGATTAATTCAGCAGGAAACTAATGAAAAAAGTTTGTTTTCTCTACATCTTTTTTAATGCAAACTTTCTAATTTATAATCTGAAGATGCATCTAATAAATATTATGAGTTTTCTTTATGTGATTATTAGTGGTGGAACTACTATACAGTCTAGGCATACCAATCAGAGAAGACTCTCAACCTTCACGGTAAAGTGAGGTATACAGATTAGTAACTATTAAAAAGTTACAAGGTACTAGAGAAGTTTGAAATGTATCATGGTGGAGGGGCTTATGGGCTGGGTGCCGGATATCAGGTTGGACATACAGGCAACAGCAGAAACCAGCACACAGAAGTGAGGGTTGTGGTGTACATACAATGGACAATGGTTCCTTTGATTACAGAGTAGAAGACATTCAGAGTATTGGTACATCCAGGTAGATGAGAGAATTGGAAAAGTAAATGTGGATCATACTGTGAAGCTCCCAGAACTCTATGCAAAGGGCTAAGAGTTGGCACATTTAAAAAAAAAAAAAAGTTCACATTCCATTGCCAAAAAAAATATGGTCCCGGTTTCTTTAACGAAACCTTCCTCATGCCAGAGCCAATGCTTTTGGATACTGAGCCAAAAGGGAAAACTTCCTATACTTTGAACACGTCCCAGTTCATTCAAGAATATTTTGCACCAGCTCTCCTGAAATGCTCGCTACATTTTATGACACAATTTGAAAACCCAAGTATCGCTGAAATCAAGAGATTAGCATCTATAAAGTATTGCTTGTGTTTTCACGATGAATGAACTAGTTTGTTCAATGTCTTCATTTGTTTCTTGTTTAGAGAATTCCTTCCTTTTCTCCCTCTGCTTTTCAGCTGTGGTTTGCTTGGAGTCGTCCCATGTATTCATCAGAGTTTGAAGGTAGGTCACATGGCTGTGAAACACATAGTTATGTCTAAGTTGTACAGTCTTTGCGTGGTACTTCACTAAAGGTAGCTGCCATGATACTTGAACAGACAATTTCCACTTGTACATTTAGCAGCATGCAGTCACTCAGAAAACCCATTCAAGGACATTTGGATGTTAATTGTGACTGCAACTCTCCACATAATCCCTTCTTGTATGAAACTCAGGAGAGGTTCTCAAGATGATTCAAAAGCTCTGTGCTTGCCCAGCAGGATGGATATGTCTCAATTTTCAGTCTTTCACATATTACTTCAGGGAACAGGGAAGCTTACCTCCTTCCTCACTTTATGCTGAAATTTCTCAGGGGAATGGATAGGCATCTGCAACATTGATTGAAATTGAATCCTGAGATCCTTTGTAATTGTGTTTAAATAGCCATTTCAATGCTCAGATCAACACACAACCAAGTCTCCCTCAGGCTTTTAAGGAATGAACAAAGGATGTTTTTGACTTTGTCATTCTCAATGCTGTACAGCGTATATCTAAATACAATTACAACCCAGAAAACCTATGACAACTCGAAGAATCCCTTCAACAAACATGTTAACCATCTCCACACGTTCCCAACTAAAAATGGCTTGGTTACAACTTAACGTCACAATTCGATTTTCATTTTGCCTAATGTTAGTTAAGCAGCTGGGAAAATTAATGTGGTTCAGCTGAGGCCATTGTCTTAACCAGGGTTTGTAATTAAAACCCATGGGCTGTAGCCTTTGCCATATTGAGAGGAAATCTAACTATTATAGTCATTGTGTCCACACCAGAAAAGAAAGGAGGAGGAGGAGGAGGAGGAGGAGGAGGAGGAGGAGGAGGAGGAGGAGGAGGAGGAGGAGGAGGAGGAGGAGGAGAAGGAGGAGGAGAAGGAGGAGGAGGAGGAGGAGGAGGAGGAGGAGGAGGAGGAGGAGGAGGAGGAGGAAGAGCAGGAGCAGCAGGATGGCAGCCCT
Organism: Onychomys torridus; assembly: GCF_903995425.1. Classification (NCBI taxonomy): domain Eukaryota; kingdom Metazoa; phylum Chordata; class Mammalia; order Rodentia; family Cricetidae; genus Onychomys; species Onychomys torridus. Next base: position 31,141,811 of record NC_050462.1, on the reverse strand, counting down.
GAATTCTCCTGAGGGTCTGAAAGAACTTGGCTCTTTTTCTGTCTTAAGAATTCCCTAAAAACAAGAGCCACCAAGTGCTTGTAGGAGTGACCCTTCAAACGCACCATTTGTGGTTTATAATCATCATTCTTTAGGGACTGCTCAAAGAAGCTGAGTGGTTTACTCTAACATACATATAGGCACAAAACATGAATTTATTTTCTTAAATTATTTTAGCTTGTCAATAGAATTCATTTCAAAGCACTCTTAAAGAGTAACAGATTGACTTAAAGTGACATCATGGTATGACTGATATTATAATCATTTGTATTAATAATTCCTCTGAAGGATCATCATATGATTTTTCCTTTTTCTTTTTTGGGTTTCTGCTTTTTTAATTGAAAACCTTTCAATTAAAATATAATTATATCACTTTCCCCTGCAAACTCCTTTATTGTCCCTTCCCCCAACTTCAAAACTTCAATAAAAAGTTATTTATATCCTTGTATTTAAAAATTTGTATATACTTAATAAAATAATGTAATATCTGAGGATCTCAAAGACCATCTTTATATCATACAATTTATTTCATGTAAAAGACCCAGTGGAGACAATCTTTTGGACACAGTATGATTGGAAGAGATTCACAAATTTGTCAATTGTTAATGCATTTTAATTTTTTCTAATTTGTGAAACAGCTGATTTTATTAACAAGTTACTTTTTATAATCCATCCATGTATATTTTGATTCCTTTGCTTTCAAATCATTGCTTAAAAACTTACACTCTCAGTTTCTGTTCCTTTTTTAGTGAGTATTTATGCATGTATGTCAGCCAGTAGGGGCCAGAGGAGGTGGTGGATCCATTAGGAGCTGGAGTTACAGGCAGTTGTGAGCCACTGGACTAGGGTGCCAGGAACCCAACTTAGGTCCCCTGCAAGAGCAGCTAGTGCTTTTAACCCATGCGTCATCTCCCCAGCCCCAACTCTGAGTCTGTGTTCTTCATTGCTCAGATGCACTTTTAATTTATCTTCTTAAGATTAAAAGAAGGCTTGCCATTAATTTTGCCATGATAACGTGGACTTCAAAACTCTTAACTGCTTGGTTCACAGGAACTGCTTGTTATGTTTTTTTTTTAAAAAAAAAACCCAAACAACCATTCCTTATATAACCCTTTTAAATCATAATTTTTAATCGACAATGCTCAAGTATAATTTCATATCCTATACCTTAATTAAAAACTCAATGTATTATTTTACCCAATCTATTATATAGAAAATAAGTACATGTATTAGATCCATTTATTCTAAGCAGTTTAATCTGTTAGTAATTACCAAAGGTTAAAGTAAGTCAACAAATCTGGCTCTTTCTCCGTCACCATGGCATTGTGTCCAAGACTCAGCTTTACCAATAAGCCACCCCCATGGTCAAGGAAGGCACTACTGCTGGAGGTGAAATGGACATTAATACTGCTTTAGGAGATGTGCTGAAGACTTCCCTCAACCATGATGGTTTAGCACAGTGGTTCTCAACCTGTGGGTCATATTTCTTTGGGATTGAATAACCTTTGCACCAGGGTCACCTAAGATCATTGGAAAACATAGATGTTTATGCTACAATTCATAACAGTAGCAAAATTACCGTTATGAAGTAGCAATGTAAATAATTTTACGGTTGGGGTCATCACAACTGAGGAACACATATTAGATGGTCGATGCTTTAGGAGGGTCGAGAACCACTGATCTAGCACATGAAAACAGCAAAGTTGCCAAGACCCTTCAACAAGCGCCACACCCAGCCTTGTGTGTTGGCCTCCAATTGTGGTGAGCCTACATCAAGTTGGTAAAGGCCCTTTGTGCAGAGCATAAAGTCAGCCTAATTAAGGATGATGACAAGAGGAACCTAAGGGAATAGGCAGGCCTCTGCAAAACTGATCAAGAGGGGAAGCCCAGAACAGTGGTTAGTTGCAGTTCTGTAGAGGTTAAGGGCTATGGCAAAGAACATGAGGCTGAGGATGACATTGAAGAGTAATTTAAAAGCAAGAAATGAACAATTAAAGAATTTGGCTCAGGCTGTTAGAGATGGTACCATGGACTCAGTACTTACCAGCAAACATAAGGACCTAAGTTGAGACCCCTAGCACCCATGCAAACCTGACACTGTAGCACATCTGTGATCCCAGCACCCCTACTCAAGATTGGAGAAAAAGACAGGAGCATCCCTCATCACTGGTTGGCCATATAGTCTGGTGTTAGTGGGAGCAAACAAGAGACCCTGTCTCAAGCAAGGGGGAAGGTGAGAACATGGCACCCAAGATTCTCTTCTGATCTTTAAGTTGTATTGTATCCTGCATGCACCTACACTCGCACATGTAGCATGAACACACACACACACACACACACACACACACACACACACACACACACAAAGCACACACAACATACACAATTGGATTTTTTTTTCTTGAAAAATCCAAACCTGATTTACTACCAAAGTTAGAATAAATCTGAATGAAACAAGTAGGAAATACCCTCCATGTGCAAATGTGTGTATGACCACATATTACTGCTAACTTCTATATTCTGTGTGAAGAGCAAACTTTCTGGCACCTATAGGGAATTCAGCAAGTATGTACAGAACAAATGAATTCGTTTTTCCCCATTTTATTGATGAGGTCACTTCATTATTGGGTAGGAAAGGCAAAATCCGATCCCAAGCAAGGAGCTGACATTCGCAATTATAATGCAGTGTTGCTTGTCTTAGAGATGAATGAAAGGTGCCAGAAAGTTCCGCTAACCCCCAAACTGGGTATTGAGACATTAACTACTAGGAAACGGAACTTAAAGTGGTAGTTATATATTTTAATGTGATATTGTATAATCTCACTCAAGCATGAAAAGCTGAGTTATAACTTTAAATTACAGACCCTGGGGGAACCATCCATATCACCATGCCCTTTCTGCTGCAGCAGAATGTTAAATGTTAAATGCTAAAACATTGTAATGGCAGGCACAAAGAAGCAGAAAATGAACGAAGGGTCCAGTTCTCAGAGTGTAAGGAAATTCAGGTCATTGCTATGCTTTTACTGCCAGCTTTGCACATTAGAGGAGCCATGTGAGGCAAATGTCAAGCAGCCACAGTGGAAGTCAGAACACTCAGAAAACAGTAGGCTTCATCCCCAAGACACCAGACAGTGGAGTCCAAATACTTTTCTTTCTAGACAAGCTTGTGGCAAATTTTCATTGCAAAAACTCAAATTTATCTCGCACCTTGGGCTTCTTTGCAGATTGCACAACGTTTCACTGTGAGCTGAGAGTCAAGAATCCAGTACTAGATACTAGTTTCTAAATGCCAATAGCTACTAAGCCCTGAAATTGCATTACGCCGGTGATATGTTAGCTTAGTAATGTCCTAGAAGGCATCAACACACACAAGAAGCCAGCAGGATTCATGCATAGAAGACACAAGAATCAGTTACGGCCCCAGTGGCCAATATCTAATTTTATGTAGGTTTAGTGCATTTTGAAAGTCTTTTGAATGATAATCTCAGATTGCCCTGGCATAGGATGTCATGGCATAAAAGCCCCATTCTTGCAACTGAGCCATTAGAGAGTGAGAGTGTCATTGAGGCCCCACAGTGGCTTCTATAGTTATTTACAACCATAGCTGTTATGAGGCTATTTACCTGTATGTACACTTTCCCCTGGATCTGAAAAAGACCCAGTCTTAAAAAACACTACTAATCTAAGAAAGGGGGTTTGGTAAATTGAGTCATTTGGGTAGATTTTTTGAAGTAACCAAGAACTAAAAGTACTACTGCATCTTGAGTTTGGGAAACTCAGGACTGCGTTTTGACGATTGGTATTTTGAGGACACCAGGAATGTTCCTCTCCAGAATCAAGTGGTCTCTACAGGAAGCCAAAAGCATGCTGGAATTCACACAGTGCAAACTCCTGGAGCCAAGTGTGAGCCAGGAAGGACAGAAGAAAGCATGCTGACATTCATCCAGTGTAAACTGATGGAGTCAGGGATAAGCCAGGGAGGAAGGACAGCTGAGCACACTCCGCAATATCTTTGCAAGGAAGACTTAGGAGTCTCAGATCTGTAAAGAATTTTCTGCAGATGGTTAAAAGAGGCAGACACTGCCTTCTGTGAGACAACCTAAAATGCAGCTTTATTCAAATAACTCATCAAGATATCTTAATGAACTCATGGACTGGGATTAGGTCTTGTGTCCTCTAACAGTGACCTGTCCATTCATAAAGCCTTATAGAGTAAATAATACATTAAATGTAATATATTATTAGTTATTACATCTTTCCTGAGCGCTGATCCTGTTTTATAGGGAGAGAAATTAAAGCATAGAAAGCTGCCTAAATCTGTATGTATCTGATGATGGAGCTTAGGTTAAGCCTACACTGTTTATATCTGGGCCACTTCCCAGGTCATCTCTTCGAGCTTTGTCCTAACAGGGCATTCCCAAAATCAAGATTTTAATTTACCCAGAAGCCAAATGGCGCTCTGTCATTCCAAACATTAACTGTTCTTGGAACTATAAATAGCACCTTCAAATTCTTAAAATGACTTTCTTCTGTGTGTATGTGAATCAGACAACAGAAGTTTGTGGACTCTTGCCCCTCTGGTATATGATTAGCAAGACTTCTTCCAAGTTCATGAATAGTCATAGCTACAGGAAAAGTGGATTATTGGAGAATTGTCCTCTGATCAAAGCAGCTGCCAGCTTCATTAGGTCAGCCATCCCTGCTTTTTTTTTTTTTTTTTTTTTTTTTGCCAGAGCTGAGGACTGAACCCTAGCGCTCTACCACTGAACTAAATCCCCAAGCCCAGCTTCAAGGGACCATCTCCATCTTGACATTTGCATATAGAAAGAGGAGGTGGGGAGAATCATTGTACCCACACCAGAGGTTCCAGCTATTGTATTCTGTACCTCCTGGCCATTTGTATGCTGTTCTGCCTTAATTAAAGGCACCTAGGGGTCGTAGGAGGTGACGGAAGGTATAGAGTGCTGGAGAAATGCTTTAGTTAGGGTTTCTGTTGCTGTGGGGAAACACTGTGACCAAAAAGCAAGTTGGAGAGGAAAGAGTTTATTCAGCTTACGCTTCCACATCACAATTCATCACTGAAAGAAATCAGGACAGGAATCCAAACAGGGCAGGAACCTGGAGGCAGGAGCTGATGCAGAGGCCATGGAGGGGAGCTGCTTACTGGCTTGCTCCGCATGGCTTGTTCAACCTGCTTTCTTATAGAATCCAGGACCTGGGGGTGCAATGGGCCAGGCCCTCCCTCATCAGTCACTAATTAAAACAGTGTCCTACAGCCGGACCTTAGGGGGCATTTTCTCAGTGGAGCTTGCTTCCTTTCAGACGACTTTCGCTGTGTCAAGCTGACATAAAACTAGCCATCACAGTGAGCTTAGTGGAAGTGGAAGCTCCGTCAGTGAAGCCATAGGGAAGAACATCTGGCAGAGCAGCTTTGGGGTCACCCACACTCAGGGAAGCAACACCTTTCTGTAAGTAAGCCCTGCTCCCCCAGGGTCAACTTCAGTGGCGTGGTACATTGGTTCGTTATCAACTTCATAAGAAAGGGGTAGACGTTGTTTATGTCTCCCCAGGGAAGAAGTTCCTCACAACAGGAGTAAAGCGGCAAGTTGCCTCTAATACCAGTGTATTAACAAGCAGTGTTTACCTTCTTTATAACGAGGCCCGAGCTAGGAAAGGATATAAACTTCATTTGTATTAAGCAGCAGCTTCAATTCTCTCCGTGATAAATGTATTCTAAATGAATGTATTTAGCTGATTACTCAGAGGAACACCTAAAAGAAACATACACTTGAGAACGAAAGCCTTTATATAAATTACTAAGTCCTGGGCTATGTCCGCGAGACACAAGAAAATGGTCAGGCAGACCCAGGAGGACATTGCATTGTGCTCACCCAGGGGAACTGTAAAATGCTGCTTTAAAGTGGTTTCAGCAAGCTTCTGTCCACCCCGGAACTCCCATCTGGACCAGAGGTGAGTGCCTGGGTTATAGTCAGAGAGGCAACTGCACCTAGGTCCTACCGCTGGACACAGGCCACCCCGGGAGGACCTGACCAACTTGGCCCCAGTTTCCTGCCAATCGGCGGGCCCTGCAGGAAGGCTCCCCTTTTCCCAGACTGAAGGCAGACACTGCAGTCTCCACACCCTGCCCCCACACCCATCTGCTGGAGACCCCAGCCACTTCCTGAGAATCAGAGACTAGCCCCAAGCTTCCATCCTGCCCTGGAACTCCCATCTGGACCAGAGACCAGAAGAACTCCCATCTGGACAAGAGGAGCTCCGATCTGGACAAAATAAGGAGATATCAGGGTCTTCCCGAGACTCAGAGTCCAGCCTCTCAGCTCGTATCCAGCAAGCACGATCATCTGGACCAGCACTATCATCTGGACCAGCACTCCCATCTGGCCCAGAGCTTCCATCTGGACCAGACAGAGGCGCCCTAAATCTGTCAACTCTCTCTGGACCAAGTACACTGATAAGACCAAGAACAAACACAAGAGGAGATGGGCAGACGTCAAGGCAGAAGTACATACAACAAAATAAAGAGCAATACAGCATCACCAGAACCTAGCCCTTCTCCAACAGCTAGACCTGAACATCATGGAATGGAAGAAGAAGAAGAAAACAACCTTATAAGTAACATCATGAAGAGGCTAGAGCCTTATATAGAAGAAATCAAAAATAAAGTAGAGGAACAGACAAACAAAAAATGGGAAGAACACTATAAAAAACTAGAGGAAAGGACAATTAAAGCAGAAGAAAACAATAAATCCTTGAATGAAAATCATGAAAAAGCAAGGGAGACAATCCAAGACCTGAAGAGGGAAATAGAAAAAATGAAGAAGACACTAGCAGAAGGAATGTTAGAAATAGAAAATCTGAGTAAACAAACAGGAACTTCAGAGGCAAGTATAACCAACAGAATGCAAGAGATGGAAGAGAGAATCACTGGTGTTGAAGATACGGTAGAAGAAATAGATTCATCAGTCAAAGAAAACACTAAAACCAACAAAGTCATGACCCAAAATGTTTAAGAAATTTGGGACACCATGAAAAGACCAAACCTACGAATAATAGGGATAGAGGAAAGAGAAGAATACCAAGTCAAAGGCACAGAAAATATATTTAACAAGATCATAGAAGAAAACTTTCCCAACTTAAAGAAGGAAATGCCTATGAAGATACAAGAAGCCTATAGAACACTAAACAGACTAGACACCCCCAAAAGTCCCCTTGGCACATAATAATTAAACAACTAAACGTACAGAATAAAGAAAGAATATTAAGGCCAGCAAAGGAAAAAGGCCAAGTGACTTATAAAGGCAAACCCATCAGAATAACACCCGATTTCTCGATGGAGACTTTGAAAGCCAGAAGGACCTGGATAGATATAATACAGACACTAAGAGACCATGGATGCCAGCCTAGACTAATATACCCAGCAAAACTTTCAATCATCATAGATAGAGTGAACAAGACCTTCCAAGACAAAATCAGATTTAAACAATACTTATCCACAAATCCAGCCCTACAGAAAGCACTAGAAGGAAAATTCCAACCTAAGGATGTCAGATATACCCATAAAAACACAGGCAATAGATAACACCACAGCAGTAAACCCCAAAGAAGAGAAGTACACACACACTACCACCAAAAAATAAAAATAACAACAGGAACGAACAATCACTGGTCATTAATATCCCTTAATATCAATGGTCTCAATTCACCTATAAAAAGACACAGACTAACAGAATGGATACGAAAACAGGACCCATCTTTCTGCTGCATACAAGAAACACACCTCAAATTCAAAGACAGACACCTCCTAAGAATAAAAGGCTGGGAAAAGACTTTCCAATCAAATGGTCTTAAGAAGCAAGCTGGTGTAGCCATCCTAATACCCACCAAAATAGACTTCAAACTAAAATCAATCAAAAGAGATGATGAAGGACATTACATACTCATTGCAGGAAAGATCCACCAAGATGAAGTTTCAGTTCTGAACATTTATGCCCCAAACACAAGAGCACCCACATATGTAAAAGAAACATTACTAAAGCTTAAATCACATAGAAAATCCCACACATTAATAGTGGGAGACTTCAACACCCCACTTTCACCTCTGGACAGATCGGCCAAATTGAAACTTAACAGAGACATAATGGACTTAACTGATGTTTTGGCACAAATGGACTTAATCGCTATCTACAGAACATTCCACCCAAACAAAAAAGAGTATAACTTCTTCTTAGCACCCCATGGAACCTTCTCTAAAATCGACCACATACTTGGCCACAAAGCAAATCTCAACAGATACAAAACAATTGGAAAAACCCACTGTGTTCTATCAGACAACCATGGTTTAAAGTTAGATTTCAACAAAAAAAAAAAACTACAGAAATCCTACAATCTCATGGAAACTGAACAGTGCTCAACTGAATCACCAATGGGTTAAGGAAGAAATAAAGAAAGAAATTAAAGACTTCCTAGAGATCAATGAAAATGAATACACCACATACCCAAACTTATGGGATACTATGAAAGCAGTGCTAAGAGGGAAATTCATAGCACTGAATGCCCACATAAAGAAGCTGGAGAAATCTCACGCTAGTGACTTGACAGCACACCTGAAAGCCCTTGAACAGGAAGAAGCAAAGTCTCCCAGGAGGAAAAGACGCCAGGAAATTATCAAATTGAGAGCTGAAATCAATAAAATAGAAATAAAGAGAACAATACAAAGGATTAATGAAACAAAGAGTTGGTTCTTTGAGAAGATCAACAAGATAGACAAGCCCTTATCCAAACTAACCAAAAGACAGAGGGAGAGCATCCAAATTAACAAAATCAGAAATGAAAAGGGGGACATAACAACAGACAATGAGGAAATCCAGAGAATCATCAGGTCATACTTCAAAAACCTCTACTCCACAAAACTGGAAAATCTAAAAGAAATGGATAATTTTCTGGATAGGACCACATATCTAAGTTAAATCAAGACCAGATAAACCATTTAAACAGTCCAATAACCCCTAAGGAAATAGAATCAGTCATTAAAAGTCTCCCAACCAAAAAAAGCCCTGGACCTGATGGTTTCACAGCAGAATTCTACCAGATCTTCAAAGAAGACTTAATACCAATACTCTTTAAATTGTTCCACACAATAGAAGAAGAAGGAATATTACCAAACTCCTTCTATGAGGCTACAATTACCCTGATTCCCAAACCAAACAAAGATGCAACAAAGAAAGAGAACTACACGCCGATCTCCCTCATGAACATTGATGCAAAAATACTCAATAAAATTCTGGCAAACAGACTCCAAGAACACATCAAAACAATTATCCACCATGATCAAGTAGGCTTCATTCCAGGGATGCAAGGGTGGTCCAACATACAAAAGTCCATCAATGTAATACACCATATAAACAAACTCAAGGAAAAAAAAAACACATGATCATCTCATTAGATGCAGAAAAGGCATTTGACAAAATCCAACACCCCTTCACGATAAAGGTCTTGGAGGGATCAGGAATACAGGGAACATACCTAAAAATAATAAAGGCAATCTACAGCAAGCCAACAGCCAACATCAAATTAAATGGAGAGAAACTCAAAGCAATACCACTAAAATCAGGAACAAGGCAAGGATGTTCCCTCTCCCCGTACTTATTCAATATAGTACTTGAAGTTCTAACCAGAGCTATAAGACAACATACAGAGATTAAGGGGATACAAATTGGAAAGGAAGAAGTCAAGCTCTCCCTATTTGCAGATGACATGTTAGTATACATGAGTGACCCCAAAAATTCAACCAAGGAACTGATACAACTAATAAAAACCTTCAGCAACATTGCAGGATACAAGATCAACTCAAAAAAATCAGAAGCCTTTCTATATACAGTAGACAAACAGGCTGAGAAGGAAATCAGAGATACATCACCCTTTACAAAAGCCACAAATGTTATAAAATACCTTGGGGTTACTCTAACTAAGCATGTGAAGGACCTATATGACAAGAAATTTAAGTCCCTAAAAAAAGAAATTGAAGAAGATGTCAGAAAATGGAAAGATCTCCCATGCTCATGGATAGGCAGGATTAACATTGTAAAAATGGCGATCTTACCAAAAGCAATCTACAGATTCAACGCAATTCCCATCAAATTACCAACACAATCCTTCACAGATCTGGAAAGAATAATACTCAACTTCATATGGAAAAAAAAAAAAAAAACCCAGGATAGCCAAAAGAATCCTGTACAATAAAACAACCTCTGGAGGCATCACAATCCCCAACCTCAAGCTCTACTATAGAGCTACCATATTAAAAACAGCTTGGTACTGGCATAAAAACTGACACGTGGACCAATGGAATTGAATTGAAGACCCTGACATTAACCCGCACACCTATGAACATACAATTTTTGACAAAGAAGCCAAAAATGTACAATGGAAAAAAGAAAGCATCTTCAACAAATGGTGCTGGCATAACTGGATGTCAATGTGTAGAAGGGTGCAAATGGATCCATATCTGTCACCATGCACAAAACCAAGTGGATCAAAGACCTCAACATAAATCCAGCTACCCTGAACCTGACAGTAGAGAAAGTAGGAAGTACTCTTGAATGCATTGGCACTGGGGATCACTTTCTAAATATAACACCAGTAGCACAGACACTGAGAGAAACAATCAATCAATGGGACCTGTTGAAACTGAGAAGCTTTTGTAGAGCAAAGGACATGGTGAACAAGACAAAGCGACAGCCTACAGAATGGGAAAAGGTCTTCACCAACCCCACATCTGACAGAGGGCTGATATCCAGAATATATAAAGAACTTAAGAAATTAGACATCAAAATGCCCAACAGTCCAATTAAGAAATGGGCTATAGAACTAAACAGAGAATTCTCCACAGAGGAAGTTCAAATGGTTGAAAGACATTTAAGGAATTGCTCAACATCCCTAATTATCCGGGAAATGCAAATCAAAATGACTCTGAGATACCACCTTACACCTGTCAGAATGGCTAAGATCAAAAGCACAGAAGACAACTTATGCTGGAGAGGATGTGGAGCAAGTGAACTCTCCTCCACTGCTGGTGGGAATGCAAGCTTGTATAGCCACTTTGGAAATCAATATGGTGCTTCCTTAGAAAATTGGGAATCCATCTCCCCTAAGACCCACCTATAGCAGCACTCTTGGGCATATACCCAAGGTATGCTCAATCATACCATAAGGGCATTTGCTCTATCAGCTTTGTTTGTAATAGCCAGAACCTGGAAACAACCTAGATGCCCTTCAACTGAAGAATGGATAAAGAAAATATGGTACATATACACAATGGAGTACTACTCAGCAGAGAAAAACAATGACTCATGAGGTTTGCAGGCCAATGGATGGATCTAGAAAAAATCATCCTGAGTGAGGTAACCCAGACTCAGAAGGACAAACACGGTATGTACTCACTCATAGGAGGATACTAGATGTAAAACAAAGATGACTACACTGCTATACAACTCCAGGGAGGTTACCTAGAAAACGGGACCCTAGGAAAGACCCAAGGATCACCCAATGACAGAGAAATGGATGAGATCTACATGAACAACCTGGATGACAGTGGGAGTAATGAAGGGCAAGGTTTGAGGGAAAGAAAGCTTAGGGGAGCAGGAGATCCCAGCTGGATCAAGAACAGAAAGGGAGAATAAGGAATAACAGACCATGATAAATGAAGACCACATGAGACCAGGAATAGGCAGAGTGCTCGAGAGGTCCCCAGAAATCCACAATGAAACATTCTCTGTAGACTGCTGGCAATGGTTGAGAGAAAGCCTGATCTGACCTAGTCTGGTGATCAGATGGCCAAACATCCTAACTGTCACGCTGGAACTCTCATCCAGTAACTGATGGAAGTAGATCCAGAGATCCTCAGCCAGGCCCCAGGTGGAGCTCCAGGTGTCCAACTGTCGAGAAAGAGGAGGGTCTGCAAGAGCGTGAATTGTTGAATCCAAGATTGCAAAAAGCACAGGGACAAATAGCCAAATGAATGGAAGCACATTAATTATGAACCAAAGGCTGAGGAGCCCCCAGCTAGATCAGGCCCTCTGGATAAGTGAGACCATTGAATAGCTTGATCTGTTTGGGAGGCATCCAGTCTGTGGGACCAGGATCTGTCCTTAGTGCATGAGCTGGCTGTTTGGAACCTTGGGCTTACACATGGACACTTTGCTCAGTCTGGATGGAGGTGTGAGGACCTGCCTGTACTGAATCTACCAGGTTTAAATGAATCCCCAGGGGTGCCTTGATTCTGGAGAACATGGGAATGGAGGGGAGGGGCTGGGAGGAAAGCGGGGGGGGGGGCAGGAGGGCAGAGGACAGGAGAACCCATGGCTGATGTATAAAATTTAAAACACATAATAATAAAGAAAAAATTATTTATTTAAAAAAAAGAAAGAAAGAGGAAAAAAAAAAGAAAAAAAGTGGTTTCAGCAGGACTATTGAATTTAGAAGCTCTGTTATGGCCAAAGAATGGAACAGGTCATTTGTCTTTGTTGCCTGATGTACGTTTTTTAATGTCTAGTATGAAACAGAGATGAATGTCCTGACCGATGCTGCAAATTAAAAGCCGGAGATCAGGGACAGTGTCTTTCCAAAGCAGAAAAAGGTGACAATGTGAAAGGTTTTTCAGGGCCTGGGAAGACCTGCCAGCACTCCTGTTCTTATGGCTCAGTGTCTGTGGCCTTTACAGACCGTACCCTCCCCTGGTCTGGGTCCTTGGCAGCGCGCTTGAAGCTCTGGTCCAACTAGATCCTTCAGCTCAAAGTGCTGAATTCTGAGAACCTAAAAATCACCTGTCTTCCTCTCGGTCCACTTAGAAGCCAATCTTCCGCGCTTCATTAGAAGTATGATCAGAAATATTGCATGGTTTTCTCTAGGTTTTTTTGGTTTTTTGTTTTTGTTTTTGTTTGTTTGTTTGTTTGTTTTTGTTTTTTCAAGACAGGGTTTCTCTGTGTAGCTTTGCACCTTTTCTGGAACTCACTTTGGAGACCAGGCTGGCCTCGAACTCACAGAGATCCACCTGGCTCTGACTCCCAAGTGCTGGGATTAAAGGCGTGCATCACCACCACCCTACTAAATGTGTAGCCCAGGCTGGCCTCGAACTCGTGATCCTCTTGCCTCCACCTCCTTCAGCAAATCCTACTGGCGTGTGCCACCACTACCGGCTATCTAGTATCTTAGAATATCAGTAGAGGCCTAATTGCTGAGCACAATTAGGTACCAGCCAGTTGAGTAGAAACCACTAAATCAGAGCTGGGACCTGGTATTGCTTGTTATATAAGCCCTAGATCACCCAAATATAGAGTTGGGTTCATGACTTGTGCTTTTTTTTCCCCACAGAATGTTGTTTAATTTTATTAATTTTACTTGATGGGTTGGGTGTTTTGCCTACAAGTTTGTCTGTGTACCACATGCATGCTTGGTACTCTCAGAGGCCAAAAGAACAGGTCAGAGCTTATGGAACTGGAGTTACAGATAATTGTAAACCACCATGTGGGTGCTGGGAATCAAACCTGGATCCTCGGGAAGAGAAGTCAGTACCTTTAACAGCTGTGCTATCTTTCCAGGCCCCCTGCTTTAAGACTTTGAGTAGAGAATATTTCTTTGGAAGGACTTGTCAGTAAGGCTCTGGACCGCCTGGCACAGTAGTATTAGGGACAGGAGACCTGTGTACTTTCCTACCAACCAACGTATCCAAAAGCAGAATGGGTTGGAGAACCATCAAAATTTTGTACCCAGGTACTCTGAATGTTATTTGTAATAATCTATTGTATCAGACTTAATCCTGGGGAAAAAAAGTATCACTATGAAAGTTAATGTCCCTAGGGGTAGAGGAAGAAAACAGTGCTACCATGGAAGTAATTATATTCTATTACACGTGATGGATGGAGCAACAGGGTAGATGTTCTAAGAAGTGGCCAAAAGTGAGATGGGATGAACGACATGAGGGATAAAAACTTGTCCATCATAAGGAGGAGTGATAATGAACGTTTTGAATAGGATAATGAACATGACATTACAACACCATGGAGTATGCCCAAGCTCTACTCAAGGGAAGGAATGACAACTATCAAGAGGAAAAATGTAAGGGGTTAGGAGTGGGAAGACTGAAGTTGCTGTTTACTGAGCTCTATCCAGAGCATTTCATCTGATGAGCTGCTGCGCTGTTGTGCACACAGTCTGTGGATGATGCTTCGGGACCACAGTTTTCATCTCTATCCATAACAACAGCAAAGATACGCTGTTTACGCTGACAGCTTGTGTATATCAGCTTGTACAAGTGTTCTCACGTGAACTTAATACTCACAAGAAATTTATTATACCCATTTTACAGCGAACTCACTCAACCAACCATCCAACTAAAAAATCATAAAAACAAAACCTGAACTCAGTAAATCTCCAAAGCCTAAATTCTAAACCAAGAGGTTTCCCTTGAAGAACTAGGAATCACACAAAATAATAAAATATGTAATTTTTTTTGCATCTACATCTATCCTATAATCCATGTATCACATTTTTTTCTTTTTAAGATATTAAAAGTCTCACATCCGCACTTTTATCTACATGGTAAGAAAATAATTTTCAATAGTGTCAGAAAAGCTATGAACTGTGGTGTTCAAGATAGTAGTCATGAGGGTTGGGGATTTAGCTCAGTGGTAGAGCACTTGCCTAGCAAGCGTAAGGCCCTGGGTTCGATCCTCAGCTCAAAAAAAAAAAGATAGTAGCCATGAGCCACATGTAACCACCAAATACTTAAACGTGCCTCCTACATTTGAGGGGCTAAAACTGTAATTTAATTTGAAATCACATTCGAATAGTCGTAAGTGGCTAGTGGCTCTGGTATTGGCATCATCAAATGTTATGCTGTTGTCTTATCTTGATCTATCTGCCAGCCCTAGGGTTTTAGTTGAGGCTGCAGATGCATTGTCAAGACTTTATGTTACCTAAAGGAGAAAGTTCTAGATCAGGTAGGAGCTAGTTGACTCATTTCAGCTATAAAACCTCCCAAGAAAATCTCCCTCATATGGAGGGTGCTGCCAGATTTTTAGGGATTCCATCTAATGCAACAGGTAAGGATTTTCAGTGTTTTGGAATGTCCTCATGAAGTCAAGCAGATGAACATATTCTCATGACCACGCTAGTTATAAAACATTTGGGGGGTTCAGTAGATGACTCATTCAGTGGGTAAACACACATGAGGACCTGAGTTAGAATCTTTAAGCACCCATGTTGGAAAAAGCCATCCATGTTAGAAAAAGCCATCCATGGCACAGTGTACCTGTAATCCTAGAACTGGCAGACAGGGACAGAAGGATCATGGGGGATTGCTGGCCAGGTCTAGTGAGAATCCTACCTTCAGGAATAATAGAGAAAGACATTCAACATCAATCTCTGGCTTCAACATACTCATGCATCGACAGTTCCTCAACACACACGCACACACACACTTTTTCAGCATTAAAATATCTCCATCCTGCCAGGAGGTGGTAGTGCATGCCTTTCTTTAATCCCAGCACTCAGGAGGCAGAAGCAGGTGGATCTCTGAGTTTGAGGTCAGCCTGGGTTACAGAGTGAGTTCCCGGACAGCAAAACTAAACAGAGAAACCCTGACTTGAAAAAAAATCTCTATCCTGGCAGCAACATCCTCATTGCATTGTATGACTTAACAGTCCCAAAGCCTACTCTTGTAAAATAGTGAATATTGACGGTATAACTTTATATTTCTAGGAATTTACTATAAATTCCAGGTGTTATACTATCGTTGAAATTATAGTTTTTAGAAGAGGCAGAGTTTGCTCATCAACCTTGCAAAAGTTAATCCAGTTTAAAATACTGTTGATACAATTTAGCCTGTATAAAGTATAATTACAAAATAAATTCTTTAAAAAATTAGAAATGCATCCAAAAGCATTCTTCCTTATAAATACTATTTTTTCAAGCAAAATATGACTTTAAGATTCATCTTAAGGTATAATACCAAACCTTGTATTCCAAATCTTATTTCCCTTTTCTCCAGGACTTGTCTCTTCCTCCTTTATAGTTATCTAAATCCCACCTGCTCTTCAGAGCCCAACACAAGCCTCCTTGCCATGAATGTTTGTGATTACCTTGTGTAATTGTGTTTATATTATACTCATGTCTGTATTGCTCTAATCTATGTACTCTTTATTACACATTTCTATAGTTTCATTTCCTCTATGTTGTGGTTTGAATGTGAAATGTCCCCCATAGACTTATGTGTTGGATACTTGGTCCCCAGCAGGTGGCATTGTTTTGGAAGTTTATGGAACCTTTAGGGGTGGAGCCTTGCTGGAAGGAGTGAGCACTGGAGGCAGGCCTTGAGGTTTTATAGCCTTGCCTGCTTCCTGCTCACTCTCTGCTTCCTGACTACAGATATGATGCGATCACTCAGCCTCTGCCTCTTGCTCCCATGCCTGCCCCTCCTCCATGCAATGGATCCCCTCAAACTGTAAGCCAGAATAAACCTTTCCTTCCTTAAACTGCCTATTGTCAGGCATTCTGCTCAATAACAGAAACAGTAACTAGTGTGCCCTGTGTTTTAGTTTGCTGATCATGTATTATACCTGTTCTAGCATGGTATTTTTGCACACTACACACATGGTAGATGCTAGATTAAGTGAGTACTTGGGGAAATTTATACATGGAGAACTGGCCAGATAAGGAAGAATTTCCCAATTACATTTGCTAGCCCAGAATCCAGTAGTTTCTACCAACCACTATACTATACCCAATGGTTGGCCAGCAATTTGAAAGGCACACAGGAGCTGGTCTTGTTCCATGAGGACTGGTGTCTCTAATGAGAAGACTAAGGCTGAGACAAATTCATTGGCCCCAGCTGGGATTATCAGATTTCACCACTCAGAGGCTAAGACCTATGTGTACACCTATGTGACTTGGCATCTTCACAGCATAGGTACCTCAGGAAATACAGGCAACACTCCTAGTTAATCAAGTGTCAGCCCTTTGTGATCCCTGAAGTCACTGTTACTTCTACTAGTCTCTGTTATTGACTCAGTCGCAATCCCGCCCAAAGTCAGAATCCTCTTTATGGGTGTAGTCTCCAGCTCCCATTCTCCTATAATGCATGAGAAAAGGAATCCTTTTGTAACTATCTTTGAAAAGTATAACTTAACAATGCTCATGTTCTTTGAGAAACACAAAATAGCCAACTGTGGTCAAATGCAGTATTTAGATATGCTTAGTTTATGACTAAATGTTATGGAACTAGATGGAGACCAGGCCCAGAACATCTTGCTAGTAACAATAGTAATAGCCTGCACAGATTGTTGACACACTGTTGAATACTCACCAAGTGCCTTACAAACCTTTCATAATTCTTCAGAACAGCTTGATGACTAAGGGGGCTCATTATGATCCCATTTTGTAAACAAGAAAATTACATCATAAAATTGCCAAGTGACATAGCCAAGGGCCTGGAAGTAAGGTTTTGACAAATCATGTCTCTCCAACTCTGGAATCCAGATTTGCAACCTAGATCCGTCTCTACGAATGATGTTATCATTCTCAGTTCTTTACCATGGCTCTTTCTAAATACCTGCATCTACTCAGGAAGGGGCACTTTCCACAATGACCCCTCCTGGAGTGTGCTGTATCATCTTTGGTTGGGACACCATGCAGAAGACACTCTAGAAACCGTAAAACCATCTTTTATTTGGCCCCTCGGATCATAGCTTGAACATAATTCCTTTTGGAATCTGTTTTCATTGGCTCAGAAGTGTGATTTCTTCCCTTGTTCTTGCCTGGAAGAACAGAGTCAACGGAGCAAGTAAAAACACAGCTGGGCTATTTTTATCTTTGAAGAATGACTTTTGTGTCTTGGCTGGAGGGTACTTTAGGGCTCATCCCCATTCAGAAGGGAATAGATCATGGTTTGCATTTGCAAGAGGTTTACTTAAGTGCCTGAGTAGTGGTTTTCTCTAATTTATGGGGCCAGACAAAACTGCTTCTACTGCCAGAATTTTGCCCAGCTAGTTAAAGATAAATTAGAAAAAAACCCAAGATACTCCAAGGACCAATTAAAGAGAAACTGCCCAACCTTTGGAAATTTGAATTTCCACATAGATTCCCCTACAGCTATGCTTATCAATTTGAATAAGACTAAGAACAAATATTCCAAGTGATTAATGGTCTCAGGGAAATTGCACATATGCACAAAAGAGCTTGTTCAACACACCAACCCCAGACGGTACAATGCGTTTCTCTCCTAGGAAGTTGAAACGTAATGAGACTAAGCAGGTTCTCCACTGAAGAGATTTTTTTCACCCTGAAAAGGAGTTATGTTTTGTCCATACTTGCAATTTTTTTTTTTTTGTCAGACATCTATCCATCACACAACACAAGAACAGAAAGCCACACACTGCCTAAAGACAGGTGGTCCAGCTTTGAAAGATACCCATTCAATCAGAATCTCCCAGGCTGTCTCATTGAACTTGGCCTTGTGTGCTCAGCCTTAGGAGGGAGGCAGAAATCTATCTTCCTTTCTGCCTGAGCCCCAGGGAATGGGTGCTCTGGGCAGCAACCTAAAAGCCAAGTGACAAGAGAAGACATTTCAGGTAACATGGCAGCCACCGAGTCCTACAGAACATTATGACCGGAAACATCTTGGGGAGCAGTGTAGGGACCCAGAAAACTTTGAGCCACCACTGCTTCCTGGGGTATATCTAAAGCAGTCTGCTCTAAAACACTGTGTGGACACATCAAAGCAGATGTGGGGCACATCTGGGATAATAAAAAAGACTAGATGGAGAGAGAGAGAGAGAGAGAGAGAGAGAGAGAGAGAGAGAGAGAGAGAGAAGAAAGAGTAATAGCTATGGAGATACAGCAATCCATGGAATGGAAGAATAAGTATCGTTTAATGGATTCCTTTGGAAATTTAATAGGGTAATGCATAGAATACTTCAAGTCTCCACTCTTGATAGAATACAATAGAAGGAATCTCAAGACAGCTTCCTGCACAGCCTCTTTGTTTTATGTTTTATTTGGTGAGAAGAGAGGGCAAGAGGGAAGGTAGTTGATAGTGTGAATGTTAGCCTCCTGGGCATCTGACTCCGACTATTACTCTCTTCCTTGTATGTTTTAGGATCTTTATTTCTTCGGGAAATTGACAGACTTTTAATAGAACACACTTTACTTCTTCTGTAAGAAGCTTTTATGAACATAGATGTAATTAAGCAGAGGAAGCTTGGTGTCTTAATGTTACATATAATAAGAGAAAAACAACTGGAATGTTTGGGATGGTTAACTTAGGTTCTGGGTACTTACTAAAGTTAACTTGGTTAAAAATTAGATCCCCAAATAATTTGACTGATATGAAGAAACCAGCCCCACCTGGATAAGGTCTTCTGCAACTCAAAAGCTGTATTTTTCTGTCATTAGGACAATTTTTCATGTAATATAACCTCAGGAATTTAATATGCTGCAATTGTAGGGAGGGGAGTACTTCCCAAGCAGGAAAAATTGAGATTCCTACGGTCAATCATCCAAAAGGTCAGTCCTAAGCCAGGAAGGGAGAGGCTGGGAGATAATCTCGGTCCCTAAGGATAAAGAGTATCTAGTTCTTTCTCTAGATCAGGGATTCAACATCACAGGAGCCTGAATGCTGGGAAAACAGGGCAAGTGACGGTGTAGGGGATAAATATTGTCCCTGGCTACCAGAGATGAAGCAAGGGCCTGTGACAAAAGGAATCTCAAGAGATTTGGAACAGTGATAGGAATTTTAGGATGGGTCATAGGGGTAGTATTCCCTTCTTTTCTCTACAAGCAATCTCAAAAATGTTCAAAATCTTTAAATTATTTTAAATGTTTTTGAGGTTTGGTTTTTGTTTTATTTTATGTGTATAAGTGTTTGCCTGAATATATGTTTTATGCACCTTGTGCATGTAGTGTCCCTGATAGCCAGAAGAGGCTATTGGATATCCTGGAAGTGGAGTCAAAGATGGCTGGGGCACAATGTGGGTGCCGAGAATTGAACCAGGGTCCTCTGGATGAGTATCCAGTGCTCTTAACTGCTGAGCCATCTCTCCAACCCCAAATTGCCAAAATGCTTAAATGAGAAAATGTTCTTGAAGGACGTTGCTTTGAGAAGGCAAACTGAAGAAAAGAATGGACCTGCTTGAAGCATGCATATGATTAATGGAGCTGACTGGCCTTTTCCAAGGCCAAGATGGCTTTGGCAATAGTGAACTTGCTGGCAGAAATTGTGTCCACCATGTGACATTATCGTAAAATCAGTGCAGATAGATTCTGGGGGTGTCAGCATCTTGAGCCAGCGGTTATAGATGCCCCTGCCCTGAGAGTCTATGCAATAAGCAACAAGAATGATCTCAGCGCTTTCCCAAGAATGTCAAGTGCACTTGGACCAAGGTTGGTGAGTCACAACACATCATCCTGGTGGTTTGGGCCATCACAGAGTTTTAAGTAGTTTTTGTTATTACCCATTGTTTAGTTTATATCTGGGGTGGATCATTGCTTAAAGACGGGAAGCAAAAGTCCCACTGGTGTTGAAATAATCATTTACGAGAAATGGTGAAAACATGATTCTATAAATTTTCTCAGCATTTTCTTTTCCAAATCCACAAAATATATTTAACTAATCAAAATATTTATACAACACACAGAGAAGACTCTAGTTTTATAAAATCTTGTCGGAGGGGAAAATATTCTGCCAATAATATTTGTCTTTTGTTTAATAGGATTAAAGATTATCCCCCAACAAAATGATTTATTTGAAAATAAATGCTAACAAATAACAATTACTTTCTCGCAGCTCACATTTAGCAAAAACATAAAAATTGTACAAATAAAACACATTTTCAAATGAATACTGCAAGAATTTCAGACTTAGTCAGATACACCCTTGGAAAACACAGGCAATAGATAACACCACAGCAGTAAACCCCAAAGAAGAGAAGTACACACACACTACCACCAAAAATTAAAAATAATAACAGGAAAAAAAAAGAATTTCAGACTTACAATTTTGATGAGAATGCCACATACAGTTATATTTATATCCATATTTTTTGAGACAGGGGTGATATTTTAATAATTCCTTGGGAGTTTTATGCCATTAATTTTAATCATCATTTCCCTCATCTTGCCCAAACTCCACCGAGATCTAACTCCTCCACCCTTACCTCCCTACCCACCCAACTTCTGAGTTTTATTCTTTTTTTAAAGCCCATCAAATCCACGGTGTATTGCCCAACTACTCTTGGGAAAGGGGTCTGCCTTGGAGTGTGACTAAACCAGCAGGGGGCACACCATTGAATAAAACAGGCTCTCCTTCTTCTAGTAGTTACCTAATGTCAACAGCACCTCAGCTAGGGGTGGGACTTTATGTCTGCCTCCCTCCTTCCACATTGGGATTTCATCTGGCTTGAGCTTGTGTAGGTCTTGTATATGCTGTCACAACCTCTGTGAGTTGGTGTATGCAACTGACCTGTTGGGTCTGGAGAACACTGCCTCCCTGAAGTTATCTACCACCTCTGACTCATAGAATCGTTTCTGCCTCCTCTTCTGCAATGATTCCCGAGCCTTGGTGAAAGGGGTGAGATATAGACACACACACACACACACACACACACACACACACACACACATATATCCATATATCTCCCATTTAGGGCTGAACACGCTACAGTCTCTCATTCTCTATATGTTGACCAGTTGAGGATTTCACTATAATTACCATTGCAAGGTGCACTGATACATTAAGCGTACCAAGAAGTCACTGGGAATCATATGAATATTATGTCCAATTTAGCACAGTAAAAGTATTAGCTTCTCCCATAGGGCCTATGACATATGTAGGCCCAAGCTTTTGGCCTTATTAACAGTGCCTGATATGAGCCTAAGAGTCAATCATAAAATGGTTGGTTACTCCCATAACATTTGTGCCACTATTGAACTAGTAGGGATATCTTATCAGGCCAGCCATGGTTGTAGCTCTCAGTGTTCACATCTGGGTGAGATTGTTAGATTACCTGTCTCTTCCAGTAGTCTGTGTAACATCACCCTCCCTTATGAAAACTCGGGAGTAGGGTTAAAGCTTCCAGGTCAGTACCAGATTGATTTGTCCATGTTCTACGACTCATCAATGTTGTATCTTTAGCAACAGGGTTTTACTATCATATTTTGGATGATAACCAAGAGAAGTGCCAATAGTCTGTAATGTTTAGGAGACTATGGAACCCCACTGGCCAATAGCTCCATAAGAGATAAACCATTCCTGATACTGGTATTTTTATTTGCTATATGTAGTGTCTAGTTGGGGTATGCTCCCCCATTATAGAGTAATCCCCTTTAAACTATATGTTTTAACAAGCTCCTACAGTAATAGATTCCCATATGACTATTTCAAGAGTTCTTTCATGTTAATTATCCCTCTCTATATTCCCTCTTATTTGAGGTACATTGAAATCTCCAAGTAAACACTCATCCGAGATTTTCATTTTAAATTCTGGACCTTTAATAGCACTATTTACATAACTACTTTCATGACATATATAATAAACTACATATTACTGTGGAAAGTGTTTAAACAAAAAAAAATTGCCAAGAGATACTTTAAGTAGATTAAGCCATTTAAATCGAATCCCTTCACAAATGAAGATACTAAATCTAAATACTGTAATGTCATGAGTGACACATAATATCTGCTAAAGTTTGAACCCAGGATGTTCTTCAAAGGCATGTATGTCAGATGGTTGGTCCATAGCCTGTGGTATATTGGGGGAGGTGATGAAATCTTTAGGAATGGGGCCTAGTGGGAGGAGGTTAGGTCATTAGGGACATGCCCCTGAAAGATATAGCAGAACCCCAGTCTCTCTGGCTTTTCATCCATCATGAGATGAGCCGCCTTCTCCACTACTTCTGTTACAATGACCTACACCATCATGGGTAAAACCATAAGGGCCAAGTGAGCATGGATTGAAACCTCTGCATCCAGAGGTCATAATAAACCCCTGTCCTCTATTCCCTCACCAAGTCTGTCATTGAACTAGAAAGCTAATAGAATGACTACATGAGAGGAAACTTTTATGCCCTGGAATTATATCTATTTTCTGAATGACAGGTATAGTCTTGATTAGAAGAGGAAACCAAGCAGCTAGAAAGTAACTTATAAGAGTTAGTTGCTAAAGTTCTGACAACTAATGTGAAGTAACTAACACTTTGAATAAAATGAATGAGAAATAATTTTTAGGTTGGTGAGATGGCATAGCATGTAAAGGCTCTTGTTGACAAGCCTGACTACCAGAGTTTGAGTCCCAGAACCCACATGGTGGAAGGAGAGAATTGATTGCCTAAAAGTATGCTCTGACCTCCATACATATTCCATGTACACACACACACACACACACACACACACACACACACAAACACACACACGCAAAATAATTAAATAATAATTCTCACTGTAACTATTTTAAGGGTTTTGTATCATATCAGTTCACAGAATCAGTCTTGCCAAGGGCATCAGAGGTGTGAAATAAAGTTCTGGACTGGGGTCCTGGGCAGTTAGTAACCTGGGTGGTTCCCTATCCAGAGGTTATTAAGAAAAGGCAGGTTCTAACATAACAAAAACAGAGCCTGCAAGTTCAACCCCACCCAGCCCCTGTGACATGGTGGGCGACAGAAACATCTTAGGCTAGTTTGGGAAGACTGCATTGAAAGAGTTATAATCACGTGTTCAAATCTCAAAGACCTAAAACAGAGGTAAGAAGGGCCAATCCACAGCAGTGGATAACATCTATTTGCTTTGTGGGAGGCATTTACAGCAGGGACACTGAGATGAGGCTGGGGCAATGGTCTCTAGCATTAGAGATTAGATCTATGGTTACACTTCCGTTCTCATTCTACCTATTTGCAAATGGGACCAGCCACGAATTTAGGACTGTATGACAATTGAGAAGGAGCATATTGGGGGTATACACACAAGAAGACACAAATCACACTGCTCAAGGCCAGGTAGGTTATCCCGGGCAGTTAAATGGAAAGATAGAATGTGAGCCGGGCGGTGGTGGTGCACACCTGTAATCCCAGCACTCGGGAGGTAGAGACAGGTGGATCTCTGTGAGTTCAAGGCCAGCCTGGTCTACAAAGTGAGTTCCAGGACAGCCTCCAAAGCTACAGAGAAACCCTGTCTCGAAAAACCAAAAAGAAAAGAAAAGAAAAGAAAAGAAAGAAAGAAAGATAGAATGTGATTCTGTTTGTCTCCATGCAGTACAGTCGTTCTCAGTGTTCCCAATGCTGTGATCCTTTAATACAGTTCCTCATGTTGTGCTGACCCCAACCATAAAATTATTTTTGCTGCTACTTCATAACCGTAATTTTGCTACTGTTATGGGTCATAATGTAAATATCTGTGTTTTCCAAGGGTTTGAGGTGAACCCAGTGAAAAGGTCATTCAACCCCCCCAGGGGTCTCAACCCACAGTTTGAGAACCACTGATATAAGAGATACCATTTATAGTGGATTCATGAAGTCCATTCTCAACTGATAAATTCATTTTTCCCCATGTTAGTGTATGTAATAGAATGAAGACCAAATGGTCAGTGGTAAATATGGGCATCACAAAGCATTGACATGGATAATGGAAAGATGAAGACATAATTACAATATACCAGTTGAAAAAATAGGGTGGGGGGAGCTGTGTTGTGTCTAATTAAAGAACAGAAAAGAAGGAAGAGGAATTTTGAAAAGACGAAACACAGCAATAACGACGAAGCAACCAGTCATGGCATTCAGTGGAAAGTCCTCCCACTGTGATTTAGGGTAGTTTTCCTTATTTTGGTTTGTTTTACTTTTCCAGTGAATATCTGGCTCAGCCATTGGAACACTGCACTGGAGATAACACAGAACCGGAACACCTTACTCAGCCTGTTAAAATTTAAAAAACAACCCAAGATGACGATGTAAGCATGCTTACATATAGAAGCCATCCAAGATGTTCAGGTTTTTTTTTTTCTTTTCTTTTTTTTTCTTTTTTTTTTAAACTAAGGATATTTAAGATAATCTTGAAAACTGCTTCTCAAATAAGAACATGTAGAAAATAAGGAAATGTTAAAGGAACCATGGAACCCTGGGAAGTCTTGTAATGAGTTGACAGCCGTTTTCAAAGAGCTCATTGGCATTTCATAACCTTTGCAGTTGGCAAAGTGCTGCTCTGAAGGTTCTATTATTAGTCGCTCTACAAGTTGCAATTAATGAAATGGAGAAGAATGAAAACTCAATCCATCAGAAAATTGCCAGCTAGCAGGATGGGGATTAAGAACATAATTGTAATTTGAGAGAAAGCATTAATGATTAAAAACGCAAGATGCTCCATCCTTTAAAAACCCATGTAGTAAGGAGTTTATAATGAAAATTATAGCTTTTATTAACTATGGGAAGAAAAAAACTTCACCCCTGAGGATGCAAACTTTTAAAATAGGATAGCCTACCCATTTCTCCTGCTACCCCAATTTCATATCCTTTGGGGGGAGGGGTTTCTGGCCACCACTATTTCCATGATCAGTCATTCACTGAATATTCCAGACCTCCAAAATGAAAGTGTAAATGATTTTCTCTGTGCTAAAAATACATTTTAAATACAGAATCTAAGTATGAATTGAATACTAGGTGTGAAACCATGAAAACCAACTTGGCCAGTAGCTACTTCAGTCCATATCTTCATCTTAGTATTAATTTCTCACCTCTGAGAAAACCTAGAGTGCTCTCAATATGATCTTCACAGATGTCCATTAGTGTTTATCACTTTCCCTACCATGTTTCAATGGCTTGTGGCAAAGGCTTCTGGAGAAACAATAGAATTAATGAGCATCAAGCCAAGTCAATTCCATGAGTAATTCCAACAAAGCGTGGAATCCTCACTTTTTCAGGTCAGACTCAGGCTGGTTCAACTCACTTTCTAGTTCCTAACAGACAGGGAAGGTGTCTGTTTTTTGGTGCTTTATGCTTAAAGCATCTTAAGACATTCCAGTAGCGCTGGCAAATTGAATCTAGCATTTCAAGATCTTCACCATGATCAGTTGGAAGTCACCCCAGGGATATGAGGATGGTTAAACACTTGCAAATCAATCAATATGATGCCTTTTAAAATAACAAAGTCCAAACATTGATGACTCTCTCAATAGATACAGAAAAGGCTTTGATAACAATCCAACATCATTCCTGTCAAAAATTCTGAAGAGATCAATGATCAAAGTTATACTTGTCAACACAAAACAAGCCATGTTGAATAAGCCAGGTGCTAATGCTATAGTAAATGGGAATATCAAAAGTTTTTCTATGGTCAAGAACAAGGATGCCCACTTTCACCACTTAAAAAAAATAAATTAAAAGGTTAAAAGGATGTGAAAGCATACATTTCCTTTGTTCCTCCACATGACCAATTCCTCATTATTCTCAGGCAGTTCCTTCTCTGGTCAGAGATGGAGTTTAGTGTCCATCTCCTCCTCTTCCTAGACAATCCATAAAATACCATGAAGTGCATTTCTAAACTCAGAGATACACTGACCACACAGGAACAGGATGAAGACCGATAACGAGTTTCAGTAAGTCTGAAATAGAGTATGCTTATAGTTCATGAAAGGGGCATTTCATAAAACATAAAAACAAGTATTTCCACAACTGTTAATGATACTCTTTTAATTAACTACAAACTTTGTGCTAACTAGGTGTGGTTGGCCATGTACTCAGTGTACTCTCACCTGGGAAACAGGAGGCTAGCTGTAAGAAA
This sequence comes from Onychomys torridus, assembly GCF_903995425.1. Lineage (NCBI taxonomy): Eukaryota > Metazoa > Chordata > Mammalia > Rodentia > Cricetidae > Onychomys > Onychomys torridus. The sequence goes on along the minus strand of NC_050462.1, from coordinate 31,114,939 downwards.
CTGAATGGTATTTGCCTATATTTCCAATAGACTCAGGTTCAATTTCCACTCACACACAAAAAGATAACTTTATTAATCATATTAATTTAAGTTAATAAAAAATTATGCCAAAAAAAGGAAGCCAACTTCAGTGGCTCTGTTGGAGAAATGTACAGCAGGAGCAAGAGACTTCATTGAGCTGTTCTTCTGTAATCAGTGATTGTTCTTTAGTCTCATGGTGATGGGTGATGCACATATTTTTCAAAGGGACTGAGAGATTGCTGGAGGTTTGGTTCTCCAGGAAGCAATCTGGTGCTAACTAACGATCTGAAGACCTTCCCACTCTCAGAAGATTTGACTGAGTGTACATATGTAGGATGTGAGATGTTCCATTGAAATGTGACAAGAACTGACAAGCAGGAAGTTGCATGCTCAGCGAGAGGAGTGTGTTTTCTCTGGGAGAAGGTCATGTTGCTGGAAACAATTGTCTTCTCTGGTGAAGCTGGCTTGGAACTACAATAGGTTAGGCTTACTTCAAAAACCCCTTTCTTTCCTCATAGGAATTTCATGAAGCCTGCCTATCAAGGGTACCAACACTATGAGAATTTCCAGGAAGAAATAGTTTCTCAATCCAAATTTTCCTCAGTAGAGCACATATTGTGTGGGATATATGAATTCTGTACTTAACATACTTTGGACTTCCCAGATAGCCAGGTCATTAGTCAATCAGATGAAATCCAGCACAATGAGTGAGCTTGATCTAGCAGTTATGGACCAGTTCTATATGATAAAGGTTGTCACTACCAATGATGTCACCCATAAGAGTAAAATTTGGGACCTGGAACCAGATCCTGTTGTTGATGACGACACACTGTCTATCCTTGTCGTTATTTCATGAATGGAATGACATGAGAAGGAACTTATTGGACTATTTGTGTCATTCCAGAACAAGAACATCTGCATGCTACTTTGAAACAAGCGTAGTCAGACCTCCTATTGACCAGTGACATTCTCAGTGCTGGACAGTGCTTTCTTTACCCTATGAGACTTAGGGTTTTAAATATCTCAGTTGGCCAGAGTGCTATGGCCAATTATGACAATTTTGTTTTTTACCAGTTTTGCTAAGACCCAGAAAGAGCAGAGCTGATTAGAAAAAGACCCACAAAACTATAAAGTGTTGGCTGCTTTGAAGACGTTGATACTATGCTTTGTGTTACCATCATGTAGTTGCAGAAATCCCTGAGTGTAGAGACAGAGTAACCATTCTGAAGTTTAAGCATCAAGGATATAATAGCATCATTATATCATTATTATATCAAATTATATGAATATATAATTATATCAAAGATATAATTTAATAAAATAGCGTTAATCCTATTTTTAATAACTAATATAAGATTATAACAAAAAGGGGAACATGAATACAGTTGGATTAATCCATAGCGGCAGCAAAAGGAGATAAAATTTAGTTTTAAATTATATTGAGATGTAATTTATATTGAGACAGTCTCATATTTCCCAGGCCAGCCTCACACTTGTTATGTAGCTCAGGTTGTCCGTGCAAGGATTACATCTCTTGCATGAATGCTCTCTTCTGTGCTCAGGTATTCTATGGCAGGCTTGCTGTGAAATTGAAGGGCATGTAAGAAAATCCTTCTACTATATGAAGCTTTACACTTGTGGAAAAAATTCAATTTAGTTAATGCAGTCTGATATTTCTGCAGGTACCCTCCCAAGTTCCCCAGAGATGAGGCTCTTGTCATCATGAGATGTTGGCCTGAGTCAACCACTTGGGACTGTTCTATTAAATTGCTGCTGGGAATTTATATGCAGTTACTTCTACTTTCTACAATATACTCTCTACTAATGTTATTAAAAACTGATTCCTACTTTATGTGAATGTTTTTGGAACAGCAATTAAAGGTTCTCTTCCTCAAGTGGAGTCCTTTAAGAAAATGATCCCAGTTATCATCTGTGTAGGACTATCTTATTCATCATCTCTGCACTTGTAATCCTTTAAATTTCTTCCCTCACCACGCTGTCTCCTCCCCCAAATCCTTTCTGGTTGAAACAATGTGATTTATGTACTAATCTCACACTCCAAATTGGGAAGGGGAAGAAAGAACCCTGGGCTTATTTTTCTCTAAAAGACATAAGGAGGTGGCCTCCTTTATATTGGTAGAGGCTCTCTTGGAAGATAAGTGAGGAAAATGAATGAAACAAAAAAAAAAAAATTCTGGTAATGGTTAGCAGGGAAAACCCATAAAGAATTACAGATGGAGAGGAAGCTGACCTCTCTGAGAAGCAGAGGCTATGCAATGCTCTTTAGTACTTAGCCTCTAATGGAGCCATGCCTTTACTGATTTGCTAAGCAGCACTCTGAAAAGATCCTTAACACTGAGTTTAAATTGGAGGAATTATCATAAATGTCCTAGACTCAGTTAACCCAGTCACCTTGTACATTCTCCTCAGCATTTCCCTTTCAGCTGTCATTTCCAATCGCTATTGATTTCCACTAATGGAATCCCATAAACTTCAGGTCAAAACAGAATCAAATGCTTTCTAAGTTGTGCCTTAAAGTCTTAAAAACTGTGATGCATATGAGCTCTTCTGAGTTTATATCTTGTTGAAGGGTACATGTACCCAGAATGGCTTTGAACTCACTATGTAGCTGAGGATGTCTTTGAACTTCTGATCTTCCTACCCCTACCTCCCATATGCCTCCCATATGCTGGGATTGCTGGCTTACAGGTAAGGACCACCATATCCAATTTTATGTGGTGCTGGAGATGAAATTTGGGGCTTCCTGTCTGCTATTCAAGTATTCTACTAACTGAGTTACCAGGGTCCTCTTTTCATTATGACATCACATCATCAAATTAAATTAATTCCATGTTATTCAGACACCCATGTAGCAGAATGTATGAATGGCTAAGACATAACATTCCAAAAATATTCACCGGGAAGAGACTAGAAATAAAGGCCCTCAAGAGTTATTACCTTGCAGACACATTCGCAGGTACTGTGAGATTTAAGCAACTTAGAAAAGAGCAAAGTTGACTATATTTTTTTGTCATCACAATATTCTCTTGACAATTTCTGGATTGATATGCTAATGTTTCTTTTTCCATTTGTATTTTTCATCTGTATAAATGAATTATCTTTTTCTGTTTCTAAATGAAGAATCTACTCGTTTTGAGATTAGATGTTTGGACACCATTTTGACTTTTTTTTTTTAAGGCCTATTTATTTATTATGTACACAGTGTTCTGTCTGCACGTATGCCCACAGGCCAGAAGAGGGCACCAGATCTCACTACAGATGGTTGTGAGCCACCATGTGGGTGCTGGGAATTGAACTCAGGACCCCTGGAAGAGCAGTCAGCGCTTTCAACCTCTGAGCCATCTCTCCAGCCCCCCATTTTGACTTTTAAGCATGCTGCTGATGGAATATTTCACTGAGGAATTGTCCATCAGCTTTATGAATTTGAATCCATTGTAAGCTTAGCACCTAATATTTGAACCAATGCTTAAGGTACAATTTATTCTTGAACAGTATCCCCGGTAATTTTTACAACATTTCTTAATTTGTTTTTCTCCACTTCCAGTAGAATCAAGAATTCTAATATTGAAAATGCATACATATTTGTATGGAAGAAAGCCTAGACAAATGAAAACCGTAGCTTGAATGTAAAATATCCAGGATGACAGATTAGAGGAAATCAAGGTGCCAAAATTTCTCTCTTCAAAAAGAAAATGTACTTGGTGCCATAATTTCTCTCTAATCAGTTGAAATATATTTCTATTCCACAATGCGACTTTCACTAAAAGTTTGCTTAATTCATAAGGGAAATTACAAAATTTTATATCTTAGCACAATTCTATATAGTATATATATTCATCTAGAATACTTATATATGATTTAGGTTCCAATAAAAATTTAATACGATGCATGTCATAGGATCATTAAGCATTCCTTACTTAATCTTCAGGAATAAAGAGCTTACAAAATTAGTCAGAAATTTGGGGATATTATCATTTAATGTGGTGCTGTGGGATATCTTTCCATATGCTGGGAATATGTGTTACTCTGACTGGTTGATAAATAAAGCTGCATTGGCCTATGGCAGGGCAGGATGGGCAGGAAAATCCAAGAGAGAGAATGAAAGGAGAAAGGAGTTGTAGAGATGCCATCCACTGCCCAAGGAACAGCAGGTGCCAGCAGACCAGTAATGCCACAGTTACATGGCAACTTATAGATTAATAGAAATGGGTTAAATTATAAGAGCTAGCTAGCAAGAAGTCATCCATTTTGTAATTAATATAAGTCTCTCTGTGTTTATTTGGGATAGAGTGGCTTCAGGACACAGTGGGAGAGATTTGTTCTGAATGTGGGCCAGGCAGGACACAGGAAATCTTTCGACTACAATGTGGCCTGAAATTTTTGCAAATAATTATTTCAAAAAACCAAAAAAAAAAATTAAAATCTAAAGAAGATTAAGGGAATAACACAAGGTTTTCTTTGAAGAAGATTATCCTATTTCTATGTGTGAATGTTTTTCTGCCCATATATATATATGCATCATGTACATGCTTGTATGTGCAGGCTTAGAGCCACTGAGGCCAGAAGAGGGCACTATGAGTTCCATACAGGGCATTAGGAGCTCCATACTGGGTACTATGAGTTATATATGATGAACTATGAATTCTATATAAGGCACTTTGAGTTCCATACAGAGAACCATTGACTTCATAAGGGCACTAAGAACTCTTTATAGGGCACTAAATAAACTCTCTCTATATGGCACTATGAGCTATACACAGGGCACTTTGAGTCCTATACAGGACACTGTGAGCTCCATACAGGACATTATGAGTTCTACATAGGGCATTGGATGTCCTTACATTGCAGTATGAGTTCACATTGTACATTATGAGTTCCATACAGGGCACTGTGTGCCTCATACAGCGCACTATGCAGGGCTCTATGTGCTCTTTGCCAGGCACTATGAGCTTCATACAGGGCACTGTGAACTCTATACAGAGCACTATTGCTTTATACAGGGTATTACATGCTCTATACAGGGCATTTTAACTCCTTGCAGGATACTGTGAGCTCTATACAGGGCATTGTGAGCTCTGTACAAGGTGTGTTCTATACAAGGCACTGTGAGCTTCATACAAGGCACTGTGACCTCTATACAGGACATTGTGAGCTCCGTGCGGGGCACTGTGTGCTCTATACAGGGCACAGTGAGCTCTGTACAAGGCACGGTGTGCTCTATACAGGGTACTATGTGCTTGATACAAGGCACTGCGAGCTCCATGCAGGGCACTGGGAACTCAATACAAGTACTCTAAATCTCTATAGGATACTGTGAGCTGTATGTGCAGGGATGTGATCAGGCTGGTACTTTTTTAAGAAAGGAAGGACACCAGAGTCTTTGCTGCCATGTTAGAGCACATGCATTCTCCATTCCAAGAAATGAATTCTCTCCAGAAATCAATTGGCCATTGGCTTGATCACCTACAAATATAAGAGAAGGAATATTTGAATGCCTCAGTCTATGGTATATTGTTAAGGGCACCTGAGCTTGACCATTGCTGAATGATAGTGTTTCTGTGGTTTGTGCCTAGAACAGCCTCTCAAAGACCCATCCATTAATAGCTTCATCCCCAGCACGTTGCAAGTGAGAGGAGGTGGAGCCTCTGAGAGCTGAGGCCTACTGGAAGGTCTTCCAGTCATAGGAGATACTTCTTCTCCAGCTCTTTTCTCTCTTTCCTGCTTTGGTCACCATGAGGTGAAATGCTACACTCCACCACAAGGCCCTGCCAGGATGTTCAGCCTCATCACAGACCCAAATATGCCAGAGTCACCCAACCAGGGACTGAAACCTCAGAGCCCAAGTGGAGGTTTCCTCTTCACATTTATCTCAGATATTGGGTGCAGTACTGGAAAGCTAACACCAGTGCCAATTTGCTATTCAAGTGGAGGTGAAATTAAAGTATTTTTAGAGAAACAAAAACTCAGAGAATGTGTTGCCAGCAGGCTGATGCTAAAGGAGATCCTCAAGGGTATCATTAGCAGAAGAAAATAAACAGATGAAGTTAAAAGACAAAGATGAAAAGGAGGAAGAGGAGAAAGAAGAGGAAAGTGAGGAAGGAGAAGAAAGAAAAGGGAGGGGAAGAGAAAGAGAGGAGGTAAATTAGTGAGTAAATGTCTTTGATTATTGATTATATAAAATATTTTAAATTAACAACAAGAGTAACCTGGGGGAAAGTAAACTGTATTAAGACATTCTATGATTACTATGCCTCCTGAAATACATTAAAAGTAACAGTTACTATTTGGTAAGTCGAGGCTACTTTTATAATCCCCAGATTGACCCTAACGGTATATAACTTGCAAAGGAATGGATAAGATAAGTGAAAAACACTAAGAATAGCAATCCAAAAAAATGGAGAAGAAATAGAAGATAGGATAGATAGGAAGAACATGATCAGATGGTAGATTTTAATCTAGGTGCATCTGAATTATAATAAACATAAGCATTAAATGGTTCGATTTAATGGCCAACTATGCAAATGGATTTAAATAGCAAGACTCAACAGCATGAGAAATAGAAGAAACATGTTCAAATAAAAGAATATATAAAATAAAAGGGTAGGTAAGACTAAAAATAATATACCAAGAAAACTAAGCTATATTAATGTCAAAGTAAGTACATATTAAAGATGACATTTAGTAGCTGGAGAGATGGCTCAGTGGTTAAGAAAACTTGTAACTCTTGCAGAGGATCTGAGTTCAGTTCCCAGCACATACCAGGCCACTTACAACTTCCATGTAATTCTAGCTCCAGGGGATCTGATGTCTTCTACTGGTTGCCTCAGTACCTGTATACCCATGATGTGCACACACACACACACACACACACACACACACACACACACATGTGCACACACATATACATGAAAATAAATATTTTACTTTAAAAAGTAGTATTTAATAAATAATAATATTAATATTAGTAATGAAAGTTTCAAAGGTACCATTGACAGGGACAACTCTAATCTTTTACAGACCTAATAACATAGTTTGAAATACATGAAGTATGACTGACAAAAAAAAGGTAAGAAATCTGACCCCAAAATAAAAATAGCAAGACTAGCATATGCCACACAGACACATATGCATGTACAGAAAAGGCATGTAGAGCCAGGAAATACTCCTGAGCAATGTAAAGGATTTCACTGACGATCCACTCAACCACATGAAGGACTGCAGTGGTGTGTTGACAGCTGACTCCAAGGAACAGAAAGATAGGCAGCATTTGCCCATTTCCACGGTGGAAATATTCTCTCCATGACCCACTTGAAGCAAAGAAGAAAGAAAGCTGGTTGACTCTTCCAGTGTTGACTGAATTGGCTTCAGCATCGCTGGACAAATCTCGCAGACATTTTGGAAGCAAAAATGACTAGACACAAAGAATAAGCTTGTACAGTTCCACATGTGTGATATTCTAGAAAACCAATTTAAACTGAAAAGAAAGCAGAAGAGGGGTAACATCTGGGGAAGTGATGTGAGCACACCCCAGGAACAAACCCAAGTGGATTTTCTTGGGAGATGAAAATATTCCTTTATAGGGTGCTAAGGAAGCCTTACAGGCATCTCCATCTTTCAAAAGTGTACATGTTCAAAGCATATAAATTTGACCCCAGAAAATGAACCATAGACTCAGCATTAGGAAGAAGCACTGAGTGCTAGGCTATACATAGAGTGCCTTTCTCAATTTTCCATCCTCCTCAAGGGTCAGAGAACACCACAGAAGGGAAGGTTGAAAGGACAGAAGAGCTGAAAGATGGATAGGGGTGCTGTGGGGTGATGTCTCCCAAATATGTCATGGATCCCACATGAATGAATTCACACCAGCGGCAGTTACCCATACAAGACCTGCACAAGATGAAGCCAGCCACAATGCCCACATAGATGAGGCCAATGATCCCCAGGCCCACCCCTTACTGAGAAAACCACTGGCAGTTAATAGCTGCAGGGGAAATGAGACTCAATCTTTGATCATGTGCCTTAGGGTGGGTTTCCCACGCTCCAGTGGTGGCCCCACACCTGTACACATGCACAGCACTAATTGGATTTAACTCATTATCAGAAGGATGAGGACGGGGCTAAGGAAGAGGAAGGGGGAAATTGAAGTTGAGGGGTGTTGGAGAGGACACAAGGAGAGCTGAAGGAAAGAAATGGGGGCATTATATGTTCATCTTTTATTGGGTACATGTATGAAATTCCCAAAGTATAAAGATAGGAAAATGAACGATAGAAAAAAATAACAATGCCACCCAATTAAAAGAGAATATAGGAACAGAAGAAAGTTGATAATAGTGAGAATTATTATGTTTATTTTGTGTGTATGTACACATATATGCACATGCACACAAAGTATTTGTATGTATATATAATATATATTTGAATATATATGAACATACATATATATTTGAATTTCTTATTATTATTATTATTATATTTGTGTTTTAATTTTACTCATCAGCCATGGGTTCCCCTGTCCTCCCCCCTCCCACCCCCACCTTTCCCCCAGCCCCTCCCCTCCATTCCCATCTCCTCCAGGGCCAAGACTCCCCTGGGGATTCATTTAAACCTGGTGGATTCAGTACAGGCAGGTCCAGTCCCCTCCTTCCAGGCTGAGGAAAGTGTCCCTGTTTAAGCCCAAGGATCCAAACAGCCAGCTCATGCACTAAGGACAGGTCCCAGTCCCACAGCCTGGATGCCTCCCAAACAGATCAAGCTATTCAATGGTCTCACTTATCCAGAGGGCCTGATCCAGCTGGGGGCTCCACAGCCTTTGGTTCATAATTCATGTGCTTCCATTCATTTGGCTATTTGTCCCTGTGCTTTGTCCAATCTTGGTCTCAACAATTCACACTCTTGCAGTCCCTCCTCTTTCTTGACAATTGGACTCCTGGAGCTCCACCTGGGGCCTGGCTGAGGATCTCTGGCTCTACTTCCATCAGTTATTGGATGAGAGTTTCAGCATGACAGTTAGGATGTTTGGCCATCTGATCACCAGACTAGGTCAGATCAGGCTTTCTCTCAACCATTGCCAGCAGTCTACAGAGAATGTTTCATTGTGGATTTCTGGGGACCTCTCGAGCACTCTGCCTATTCCTGTTCTTATGTAGTCTTCATTTATCATGGTCTGTTATTCCTTATTCTCCCTTTCTGTTCTTGATCCAGCTGGGATCTCCTGCTCCCCTAAGCTTTCTTTCCCTCAAATCTTGCCCTTCATTACTCCCACTGTCATGCAGGTTGTTCATGTAGATCTCATCCATTTCTCTGTCATTGGGTGATCCTTGGGTCTTTCCTAGGGTCCCATTTTCTAGGTAGCCTCCCTGGAGTTGTGTAGCAGTCTAGTCATCTTTGTTTTACATCTAGTATCCTCCTATGAGTGAGTACATACCGTGTTTGTCCTTCTGAGTCTGGGTTACCTCACTCAGGATGATTTTTTCTAGATCCATCCATTGGCCTGCAAACCTCATGATGTCATTGTTTTTCTCTGCTGAGTAGTACTCCATTGTGTATATGTACCATATTTTCTTTATCCATTCTTCAGTTGAAGGGCATCTAGGTTGTTTCCAGGTTCTGGCTATTACAAACAATGCTGATATGAACATAACTGAGCAAATGCCCTTGTGGTATGATTGAGCATTCCTTGGGTATATGCCCAAGAGTGCTATAGCTGGGTCTTGGGGGCGATGGATTCCCAATTTTCTAAGGAAGTGCCATATTGATTTCCAAAGTGGCTGTACAAGCTTGCATTCCCACCAGCAGTGGAGGAGAGTTCCCCTTGCTCCACATCCTCTCCAGCATAAGTTGTCTTCTGTGCTTTTGATCTTAGCCACTCTGACAGGTGTAAGGTGGTATCTCAGAGTCATTTTGATTTGCATTTCCCGGATAATTAGGGATGTTGAGCAATTCCTTAAATGTCTTTCAACCATTTGAACTTCCTCTGTGGAGAATTCTCTGTTTAGTTCTATAGCCCATTTCTTAATTGGACTGTTGGGCATTTTGATGTCTAATTTCTTGAGTTCTTTATATATTCTGGATATCAGCCCTCTGTAGATGTGGGGTTGGTGAAGACCTTTTCCCATTCTGTAAGCTGTTGCTTTGTCTTGTTGACCATGTCCTTTGCTCTACAAAAGCTTCTCAGTTTCAACAGGTCCCATCGATTGATTGTTTCTCTCAGTGTCTGTGCTACTGGTGTTATATTTAGAAAGTGATCTCTGGTGCCAATGCATTCAAGACTGCTTCCTACTTTCTCTTCTATCAGGTTCAGAGTAACTGGATTTATGTTGAGGTCTTTCATCCACTTGGACTTAAGTTTTGTGCACAGTGCCAGATGTGGATCTATTTGCAGCCTTCTACACATTGACATCCAGTTATGCCAGCACCATTTGTTGAAGATGCTTTCCTTTTTCCATTATACATTTTTGGCTTCTTTGTCAAAAATTATATGTTCATAGGTGTGCGGGTTAATGTCAGGGTCTTCAATTCAATTCCATTGGTCCACATGCTGGTTTTTATGCCAGTACCAAGCTGTTTTTAATATGGTAGCTCCACAGTAGAGCTTGAGATCGGGGATTGTGATGCCTTCAGAGGTTGTTTTATTATACAGGATTCTTTTGGCTATCCTGGGTTTTTTGTTTTTCCATATGAAGTTGAGTATTATTTTGTCCAGATCTGTGAAGAATTGTGTTGGTAATTTGATGGGAATTGCATTGAATCTGTAGATTGTTTTTGGTAATATCGCCATTTTTACTATGTTAATCCTGCCTATCCATGAGCATGGGAGATCTTTCCATTTTCTGCCATCTTCTTCAATTTCTTTTTTTAGGGACTTAAAGTTCTTGTCATATAGGTCCTTCACATGCTTAGTTAGAGTAACCCCAAGGTATTTTAAATCATTTGTGGCTATTGTAAAGTTGATAATAGTGAGAATTATTCTGTTTATTTTGTGTGTATGTACACATATATGCACATGCACACAAAGTATTTGTATGTATATATAATATATATTTGAATATATATGAACATACATATATATTTGAATTTCTTATGTTTAGGGATATTTTGGCTGAATATATGTCTGTACACCACTTGGTGTACATACCTGCAGAGGCTAAAAGATGGTATGTGACCCATAATACTGGAGTTACACATGGTTTTGAATTACTATGGGAGTACTAGGAATTGAACCTGGTCCTCTAAAAGAACAGCAGTGCTCCTAACCATGGAGCCATCTCTCCAGCTCCTAATTTGTGTGTGTGTGTGTGTGTGTGTGTGCATATATATATACATATATGCCTTGCTGAAATAAAGACATTTTGAAAATAAAACACACAGATAAGAGCATATTCACAAATTTCCACTGATGTTCTACCACAGTGTTTTCTTTGATCATGTGATCTCCTGCCTTTATGGCACATGCTACCTCACACATTTCATTTGGTTTGCATTTAAAGTGGTAAAACAACTTAAAGATGTGTGTAAAATCCATCATGGTGCAAAATTCTAGACTCTTAACAGTTTCCCCAACAACTTTTCTCCTTAAGCCTTATGCATATCTTGCTGGACATTTAAAAAAAAAAAAAAAAAAAACAGGGTTTCAATATGTAGCCCTGGTTCCCAGGTACTGGTATTAAAGGCGTGTGCTGCCATGCCCAGCCTAATTATAAATATTTTTAGCTACCTAGATGTATTGTAATTTTCTATTACATTATTAGTTGCCACAAAGTGCTTCCTTTACTCCATTTGTGTTATCTGAATTCAAATAATATTAAGACACATTTTTGTTTTTATTTATTTATTTTGGGGTGTGTGTGTATGTGTATGTGCGTGTGTGTGTGTGTGTGTGTGTGTGTGTGTGTGTGTACACATAGGAGTGTGGAGGCCAGAGAGGGTGTAGGATCTGCTGGAGCTGAGGCCAGGCACGTGATGTGGGTGGTACTGGAAACCAAATTCAGGTCTTCTGCAAAAACAGCAAGTGCTTTTAGTCTCCAAGTAGCTTCCATGAAACTAAACCCTCCACACCCCCAAGAGCTGAAGAAGAGCCAGAGAAGAAGGCGTGATATAGTTAACTAACATGAAGTTCAAGAAAGCTAAGAAAAAAGCTACTAAGAGTGTCAGAGACAGCTGGTTTACTAGGAAAACACAAGAGTGAGCGTTACACCCACAGGAAGGGCTTTCAGCCTGAGAAGTAGGGACTTCAGAGCGATAGTCTTGTACACTCGTGGTAGAAATGAATGGCAGAAAGTAAGAAAACACTGGGCACAGTTCTATTTATCTGTTTATCTAGCCTGAGCGCACCTTCCACAAAGGGTTCTTCTCACTGGCATTGTTTTCCTTTCTGGGGAGGAAGTTAGACCATGAATAGAGAATGATGGGTTTTGTTCAGTAAGTGACTCAGGGCAGACATTCTGGCCAATGGATATCCTTAGGTGGATAACAATGTGCTCTCCTTCAGTCCTTTCAAAGTTAAGAAAACAGGACAGAATAACAACTCCATGACTGGCATGTCCAGAGAACACCTCTGAACACCTGTGCAGACAGCCCAGGAGCTTCAGTTCCGTTCATGTGAACCTTTGGAAAATCTAGACCAGGGGGTTCTCAACCTCCCTTTATAAATGCTGCAACCCTTAATACAGTTAGTTCCTCATGTTGTGGTGGTGCCCCCCCCCAACAATCATAAGATTATTTTCATTGTTACTTTGTAACTATAATTTTGCTGCTGTTATGAATCATAATGTAGATATTTGGAGAGATAGAGGTTTGTTGAGGGGCTCATAACACACAGGTTGAGAACCACTAATCTAGGCATCTCTGGAGTTCAGAAGACTGAACTTTATTCACAGTAACAGAAAGAGCTACCATCTCAACAGGTTTTAATGTGCACATTGTATCTCATTTGCACTTCCCAATCAGCCCAAGGTGAGAGAGGAGCTGTGAGTATCTAAATTGTCACAAATTTAAAAAGAAAAAATGAGGCTCGGAATAAATAGTCCCAGACTGTCCAGCTAGAACTAGAGGAAAGCCTGAATTCCAACCTGGGTAACCCAGTTCCGGAGTATACAGTTCTAACCACTGGTAAGTAAACGCACCATCCATTGGGATGGCGCAGGATCTCTGAAATGCAGCCATCCTTCTTACAGATAGTTTGGGGCAATAAGCAAAAAGTGTGATTTGTTGGTTTGAGGCCAGACTTGGTCAAGAAATCCAATGCCTCTAAAGGATGGTGAGATGAAACAGCATGTGATCCTGAGAGAAGAATAGAGACATTTTATTTCACAGGATTTATGACCAAAGTGCTCATCAATGGTGATGTACATCATTGAGCAAAGTGGAAAGAAGAAAGGAGAAGTGAAGACTGAACTTTTTCATGGCATTCTTTTTTATTTTAGAACATAACCATTTTGCCTCAGCTTTCACAAAGGTCAATGGGGCTACTGCATGATTTTGCTACTTGCAACAGGCATAAATTATTAGAACTTAAATACCCCAGTATATACTAGAATAATTTATAATACTACTTTGTTGTTAATTTTTGAAAACCCCAACACATTTGTCTCCTGTCCCTAAGACAAGTGAATTATTGATACAAGCAAAATACAAAAAAAAATAATAATTGTCTGCACATGAGTGTCCATACAGATAGACTATAAATGTGCATATTTATCTTTGGAAAATACAGACTTCTGACAAAGTCAGAAAGAACAGATCATATTAAAGCTATTGCCATTAAACATAATGTTCCTAGACCCCTAGATAAGCAATTATAAGAATAAATAATTCCATTGTGACAGAAATTCCTTGTCTATTGTTTACTGTCTTGAGACTTTTAACCCCATGACCAAATATAGCAAAAGCATTATATGAGAGTAAAAGCATGATTGGACACATGACCATGGGTAAGTCACTAATTCTGATCTTAAGACAATGGAGCTGGTGTCAGAGTTCTGACTGAACTCCCCTTTTGTCTCACAGAAGTCTCTCATGAGGCACAGCTGAGATGTGAATACAAGGAAAGGAGCTGTGGGCATGTTCATTCCAATCCTCACCCCATTTCTCTATTCTACATGGAGCTATGTATCTGCAAATTTCTCTGGTCCTGCCTAGTCCCCTGTGGTTCCAGGGCCATTTATAAAGTAATCATTCATAGGCTTAATATTAATTACCAATTGTATGACCTATGGCATGCTTCTTGTTAGCTAGCTCTTATAACTCAACCCATTTCTACTTATTTATAAGTTGCCATGTGTTCCATGGCTTTACCTGTACTTTTACATCTTGCTTTTTACAAATTGTTATTGGTCACAGTCAATCTCTTTCTAAAAGGAGAAAGGGAGATATGATATAGAAATGTAGGATATAAATATGATGGGATAAAAGTGTAGATTATTGAATCTACTTTTAAAGAGCAACATACATTCACAGCGTACAGAAAGACATCCCCCAGCAGGGCTACCCACTGAATGGTAGAGGGTGGGCTAAAGGAGACATCTGGCATCTCAGAGTTTGTTGTGAACATGCCATCTGAGTTTTAGAGACATCATCAGACCTTAGAGGTATACATTCCACATCGCTGTAATGCTAAGCTGCTGTGATAAATCTTGGGCGCGCGCGCACGCGCACACGCACACACACACACACACACACACACAAGTCTCAGTTGAAGAGCAATAAGAAAAGCATCTGGGTAGCACGTACAGGAAGCTCCAGATGATTGAAAATAAATGAGCTCTCTATTCCCCAACAGCTGCAACAACAGTGGGCTGCCATTTGATAGGTGGACAGCATAGAGCAAGCTGGGCTGCGTCCTGGAATTTCCCGAAATGAAATCCCAGAGCCATAGAAGTTGACCTTCTCTCTCTCAGCACAGTTAAAAAAAAATAAGAGATGACACATCCCAGAGCATACTAAACTTTTACAACAGCAGCTCAAAAAAAAAAAAAATTTAAAAAACAATTCTGAGCAAAAGTTGGAAACACGCATGGGAATGCCCTTCCGATGCTGGAAGAACACACTGGTCGACTTGGCCACCTTCTGTTTGGGGGACAAACAGAGATTGTTTGAGAGTCAGATATGCCAGGGCTGCGGTGGAATGCACAGTTTGCTGAAAACAGATTTATCTGTCCATTATAAACAGGCTGTCTACACTGCAGGACCAACTTCTCCATAGCAGTCAGGCTTACAATGACATGAAACTGAATACAATGAACTTTATTTTAGAAAGGCTGATCCAAAAAATAAATAAATACATAAATTCAGCAGGGGAAAAGGTCAAAATGCTTAGAACAATACACAGCAGCAAGTAGAGTATAAATAGGGAAATGGGTTCTTTTTCTCCTAACATGATATAGCCTCTTGCTAGCATTTTCTAGGGAATTGAAGAATTTTCTGAGTGAGAAAATATTATAAGTGGTTCCATTGCCTCCTGGGCAAGTGCCTGAAGATATACCTTAAAGACTTTCTTTAAAGTAGGTCTCCCATGTTGAAGGAGAGGAAATTCAGGTATAGCTCCTTAGTTTGCCCACGTTCACTTCTTGTACAACAAAACTCCATAAGGACAGAGGTGGTGGCAGCTAGAGATGCATATCCTGGCTAAGGCATCTTTTTTTTTTTTTTTTAATACCTGTGGCTATATCAAGTCCCTTGGCCCTCAGATTCTTATAATATACACCTAAGTGATGTGACCTGTCACTTTTACACACTTGACAGAAATAATAGCTGCCAATGAGGACAATTTCCAGGCAGGAAGTGGATGGAAATGGAATTCACCAAAATAATTAACTCAGCTGGGAGAGATCTTAGAGCCATTTTGACTTGACTTTCTTTAAGATTTATTTTATTTTTATTTGTGTGTGTGAGCGTGTGTGTGTGCATGTATGCTTGGGCACTCTCATGCACTCACACACACGTACATGTACATGCGCACACAGATGGCAGCCAAGTCGAGAAGAGGACAGCAGACCCCCTGGAGCTGTATTTGCAGGCAGTACTGAGCCACCTGTCCTGGCTGCTAGGAACTGAACTTTCTGGTCTTTTACAAGAGCCACAGGTGTTCCTAGCCACTAAAAATAGCCGTCTCTCCTGCCCTGCGTTTGGGTTCCATACATTGTCCTGGGGACCTGTATGCTTCAATGAAAGGGTGAGCACAAACCGGAGATGACACCAGCTCTCTATCACAAACTCCCTGTCTGTGACATAATGATGTGAAAAACTGTTGCACGCTGAGTACAACAGAAATCAGAGAATGGCACAACTGAAGAGCTGTCTGTGACAAGTGTCTTGACTCCTCACTCTCCCACAAATTTGCCCCCAGTATAACTCTTGACCCCAACCCTGACAAACGGACTCTGATGGGTTGCCGGATCCCACGTACTCAGTCTTCGTGTTGCTTAGCGCGGTGTATGGCACAGCTCCTTCTTGAACTCCCCTCTTCCCTGTTCCTCCTCCAGGAACATCTGCGGCGGGCGCTGTCTATCCCTTTTTACTGTCCCTTCATCTGTCATTCACCCCGTCCCTAGACATCCAAGTGCCTTGGTAAGAGTGCTCAGTAGTTCATCAGCTTAAGGAAAACAATAATTACATGCAATTTGGGTACACTGGGGGGACCATTTCCTAGCATGGAGCCCTCCGAGCAGCTGCGTCTGAAAACAGGTCACTAATGTGCACTTCCTCCAGAAGTCTCTGGGACAACAGCTTGCTTCTTATCACCTTCCCTGTGCCACAGGGAAAACAGAACAAACCACTCTCAGGAAGCCTTCATCCCTCTAAATACTGAAACTTCACTGAAGAGAGGCCATAGACCTTGAGAATCCAGGTAAAGGCTTTCCACGTCATAAAGGACGCCCGTAGTGGGTGGACTTAGAAAAGGTTGTCCCAGGTGATTCTATCAGGGTGGTTTGTGTGCCAGGGGAATCTGATTAGATGCCAGTGCAGAGACCGAGGGGGAAGCTGTACTGCATAATGAGTTCATTGTAGCTTTGCACTACATCTTGTGAATGAAGCCAAGAAAGTGAACATAAGGTAATATCCATATGCTGTTTATATGTCGTTTTCTAGGCTGCTGCTACCCCATAGAAATTCCCTTCCACCGAGCAGGGCAGGTAAATGCTTTCTGACCTATTCTAATTCTTCGGTTCAAAGAGCTTATTGGTAACATGAGTAGAAGATGATGACTCCTGAAATCAAAAGTGTTTGGACCCCCATTAAACTGCCCAGAGGATGAACAAAGAAAATAATATTTGCCTGTTCCTTGAAGTACATTAAACATCGTTTCTAGATACTTTCACATTTCTCCATTCAAGCATTCTGACTCACAAGACAGACTATTAACTCCTTCTATAAAATGAATACTAATGCCTTGTCTTCCGGCTATGCAGGCTAAAGAACCAGTATTCAAACCCATTCCCTCTATTTCTAATGCTATCTTTTCTTCTCCATCCCACACTATTTACCCCAGTTTTATAAATGCAGAAACAGGGGCCCCACGAGGTTGAAATTTGCCCAACGTTACAAAGCCAACATATGGCAAAGGTTAAAACTCAAATTCTGACTTTGCAATGCCATATTCAGTCCACCATGCCACAGCACTATTATGTTTCCATCTAAATCCAGGAAGGAAGGGGACATCAGAGTAGCATCTGGGATCCAGATCTTTGTGCTAGGCAGGAATGAGCTTTGCACATAGGAGAAAAGAGCAGATTTCAGAACATCAATTCCTTTGTGTTTCTACAGCCTTGAGTAGGTGACTTGGACTCATGCCAGGATGAGGCCCAAATTAAAGTTGGAATCACTGCACAGTTATTTTCATGGGCAGGAGCTCAGCAATAGTCCACTCAGGACCAGGATTTCCATCTACCTGAGCACTGGCTGTTCTACAGCCAAACTGCAAAGCTTCCTCTGCCCAGGCAACCGAACAACTCACCCTTCTGGGCAGAAGTAGGACCTAGTGAGAAATCATGGGTCACCACACTTGTTTTCATTGCTAGACAAACAAAACCAAGCACATGCCTATGGCTAGTGGACCCAAACCACACACTAGCTTTGCTTCATGGTATATTTAAATGACAGCCCTCTATATCCAGCCAACGATCAAGCAACATGTGCATCACCCACCCATTCTACCACTTGTAAAGCTGCTAGGGTGTGGGATCCAACCTTTGGGCCAATAAAAAGGATACGCTCTTTATGTAGCCCCCAGAATGATAGTATGTCCTTCCTGGTCTCTCCCATTCCCTTAGGGGAACAGAGTTCCCTGGGAAATACATTTGGTCCAGCTTGAGATAACATAGCACAACAGAAGAATGTCATACCTGATCACACAGAAGAAAATGTGACTTGCACCTTGCCTTCAAAAACATTGAGTTCAGACAAATTTTCTAAGGTTTTGAACTTTTTTAAATGAGTTATTTCATAGAAGTTTTAGTTTTATTTTTATAGAAGAGCTAAGGTTTGTGACTAATAATACCTCTATTAGACTGAAAATATCTTTGGCTGTCAACAACAATTAAAATATGCCAAGGAATGAAAGTCCTCATAGAATGGAGGGGATGGTACACTTTATGTTATGAAAATCACAAGTTACATTTTCCCAGAAAATTAGGATGTTACAGTATAGCAAATACTGTGCAAAACTGTTTTTCTCTGGGGGAGCAGAGTTAGGAGCATGGCACACCCCTTTGCAGGACTTCAGTTGGAGAAGAAAGGCAACTCTGTGTGCAATTTGCTTGCCGGTAAATATGCTTAGACTGACTCATCCTGTTTCCCTACAAAGAGAGCTGGTCTCTGGAAGATTAGCTGCCTTTTTTGGAGATGTTTTCTGACAACAGGAAATAGCAGACTCCCGAATTCTTTTTCACACCCAGAATCTAAACTTTTTTTTTTTTTTTTTTCCAAAATAACTATTAGTTATCTGCTCCAGAAATCAGGTTTGATACCCTTAGGTTTGAAAGCCTAAGGTCCTTGTCTTTTCTCACTGGATATGTTTGCGCATGCTCATTTAGAACCATGGGTGATGTCTACGTTTCTAGAAGGTTTTGCTGTGCAGGTCAGTACTCCAAATGCTGCTGGGAACTGCCCACCCAAACTTTCTGTCAGATCACCTTTCCCCTATGGCTTGTCTATATTTGATTCTCTAGTTGTCATCTGCTACCTTGCAATGGTATGCGAGCAATGGTGTCCAGTGATGCTCAAAAAGTCATCAGTTCTGTGTGCACCCACAAAAGTGAGCCAGTGTATAAACAAAGGAAAGAAGGTACCGACCATCTGTGGTTTGCCAAGAGTTTAGTCTCGCAATACCTCCAAATGTCCCAAAGTACAAAGAAATGTGTGTGTAGACATTAAACACTGAGTCTAATGAGTTAGTCGTCTCCTTACTAAATAAATGCACCCCAGTTTAGCATTTGGTACATGTATTCCTGCTAAATGTTGTCTTGCTCAGCTGCTCCACGCTGCTAGAGGTCAGTGAGACAAATTTGTTTGTGCACCATGGATCACTGTCTGGGTGTTCTCTTTAATTACAGAGAAGTGGCAGCAGGACCACGGTCTGTTGGCTCTGTGGAAAAGGGCAGGCCTCTCTCCTGGAATGTGGACATTGAAGTGAGCTCAGTCTCTAATTGAATCAGGTCAACCACTACAGCTGAATTATCTGCTTACAAGAAAGTCTTGATCCTTCAGCCATGTGGCAGGAGTAAGGGATCCTGCTTGCTGAGTGAGCCGGGAAATAAGATCATGGGAAATGCAGACTGGATGGGCTGGAAGGTGGGCATCATCTACGCACATATCCAAAGCTTCCTCCACTGATTTTCTTCCAAGCCCCCCATTTTCTTGTGTTAGTTCATCAAACATAGAGCCCACTACTAAGATCAGTGCTTGACAATCGAAGCTAGAAACAAAGACAACATAAATGTTTTTGTGGAATTTACCTACTTGTCCTTATTTACAGGAAGCACGGTTTTTGCTCACACTTTGTGCGGTGTGACAATATCCAGGCTTCTCAAAATGTTCTCTGCTATAGGTGGATACACATTTTAACACATGGGGATCGAGAGCAATTGCCTTTTTAGTTTAGTTTAGTTTCTCCAAAATTAATACCTGATTAGTGTCTCAAGTTTGTTTCTGGTGTTTATAGACAACATGCTAGTATTCTGTTAATACATTTACTGTTTAGACTATCTTCCTTTTATAGAGGATCCATGGGAACGACTGGAGAACTTCAGGTCACAATTCGCTTCTCACTTTTGTTTATGTATCTTTTGGGTCACAGCTAACTTCTCCCACAGCTTTAGCCTTTCTGTTTGCGAATGCAACCATCATCCCCCTACACTGTCATCTGTATTCCTATCCTGACAGCCTTACCTTGAAACTGGGCAAGTTCTCAAGGATGTCATAAGTCAAAGGCAAGTTGAACAACTCTTCAAAGGCTGTCCTGGTGCCCTTTTCTAATGAAAGGACTCCTATTTTCCTTGACTTGTGGTTCCAGGAGCCTAGAATAACTCTTGCTACTGCTTCAGCTAATACTCAATAACTCCTTTTCAAATTGCCTAAATGTTAAACAAATGCCATCCGTAATTAACTGAAAATTATCAGATGCCAGATTTGTAGCATTAGATGCCAGCCTTTTTTTTTTTCCGCTTTCTTTTAAAAGGTTGTTGTGTTAGAAAACAGAAAGGAAATAATAAAAAAAATTAAAAAACCAGTGCCCTCCCTTCCTCCTCCAGAATGAATCTTAATGAGTCATTCCCGTCGGGAGTTTCCTGAGACCAAAGTGTTGACCACCTGAAACTTCAAAAGCTGTAAAAGGAAGAAATACACAGAAACTGTCTTTTCAACTTATTTGCTGGGTGTGTCTCGGTTTCTGCATGTATAAGATGAGAATAAAAGACTTTGAACAACCTGGAACAACATATCTGATCAATAATGAATATGATTACAAAATCAAGGTAATGTTATAAAAGTGTACGAGACACCACGTGCAACCATGGGGAGCAGAGAGCGCCTGGTGCCTCTGGTGGAACTGGAATGGGAGCCACAGCTCTGCAGGAGCTCTGAGTGCTACCCATGATGCCTCCTGCCTGCTCCCACCTGGCTCGGCCTTGTTCTCACCACCACTGCCACCACCGTTCCTTCCCAGCTGGTCCCTTTCTTCCTTTCCTTCTTCCCATGCCTTTCTCTGTTTCTCACGACTGCTTTGCCCGTCACCAGCACCGACTAACACATTTGTTTTCTTTCTTTCCTTTTCTCTCTTCCTGACTGCAGTGAACTGGCTGATGTCCCCTCGCTCATCTTTGTTTGATAAAGGCTTTCTTCTCCATTGAAAATTATTCTCTCTCTCTCTCTCTCTCTCTCTCTCTCTCTCTCTCTCTCTCTCTCACACACACACACACACACACACACACACACACACACACACACACGTGCGCTTGAGAGTTAGAAATAGATCGAATGACTACTTATTTGAAGTTTTGCCGTATCTAATGCCGAGTCCTAATCAAAGCCAGCTACTCACTCCCAACATTTCTCCTTATTCTGCAAAGCCAGCACTTATACAAGTGCTAAACATATCAGTGGCTGTTCTTTGTGTGTGTGTGTGTGTGTGTGTGTGTGTGTGTGTGTGTGTGTGTATACGTGCATGGTGGGGGGTTGTATGAGTGTGTGGTACATGTCTGTGTACATGTGGTTATGAGTGTGTGTATTGGTGAAATTATTAAGGCCACTCCACGTAGTTAAAAGGGAGGTTTGTTTTCTGGGGTAACTTACAAGTGAAGGGATAGGTTACAGGGTCTGGAAAAGGTATGGCGCAGTCTGGCGGTGTTCTCTGAGGAACTCTGCTTGGTCTACCTCCAGCGTCCAGGGTCCAGGAACCAAGAGAGTTGGTGCATCTAGATCTCAGGTCTTCAGGGTCCTCTCTCAGCCCTGCCTTGTAAGCGTGGCAGTTATGAAGAATCAATGGGGGTTGGAACTTCCAGATCTAAGCTGGAATGGCTACCCACTACAGTGTGTGTGCAAATGGGAGTGTGTGTGTGTGTGTGTGTGTGTGTGTGTGTGTGTGTGTCCCCATGTGGAGGTCAGAGTCAATGTCCAGTCTCTTCCACGATCACTCAACCTTATTTCCTTACTGAACCTGGAGCTCACTGAATCAACTGAAGTGCGAGGCCTGTTAGCTCCGGGGTACAAGCTGTCTTGGCCTAGGATTACAGATGTACGCTGCTAAGCCAGCCTTTTCTGCGGGTATTGGGGATCTGAGCTCAGGTTCTAATGCTTGCTCAGCATGTACCTTAATCAGCCAGGCCATCTCCCCAGGCCTATCCTGTTTATTAATAACGACTGTGAATACACTAACTATTGGACATGCACAGGCTATTGTTCTGATTGTTTTTTTGTTTTGTTTTGTTTTCTGTTGTTTTAACCGGAGCTGAGGATCGAACCCAGGGCCTTGTGCTTGCTAGGCAAGCGCTCTACCACTGAGCTAAATCCCACCCACCACCCCCCCTGGAGTGTTTTTATTTGTAACAACCCATTTACTTTTCACCCAAATCCCAGAAAAGAAAGGTGGGGTTATAGCAACGATGGTTTCCATTTCACAGTAGAAGAATCAGAGACTTTGGGAGCCATCCTGCTCTCAAATGATTAAGATGCCATCGTAGATCCATCATGCTTGAGTCTTCCCCTTATTTCTAGTAACTACACTACTTTTTCTCAGTTTGCTGATAGGAAGTCCTCTGAGCTGAGAAAACTTCAAAGAAGAGAATTTTCCTCTGGAATCTATTTAATAGAAACTTAGGAAAATACCCACAAAGGAAATACTTTGTCTTTCCCTTCTTATTGGATGAGGTCATTCATCTTTAGTGCAAAGATCATCTTTAAAACTCCACAAAGAGTTTATTTTAAAGACCTTCCCTAGATGGGCATGGAGACACATCCCTAAAATCCCAGCTGGAGGATCCGGAGTTCAAAGTCATGCTTAGCTACACAGTAAGACTGAATTCAACCTGAGCTTTATAGACCCTAGGGCAAAAACAAAACCAACAAAATACAAATCCTTCAAGTCACAAATCCTGAAGGTGCTATTGACTTACTGCAAATCCACCGCCCATCAAACAGAGCAAATGTCTACCCTCTGAATAAACAAACAGAGGTTCCTGAAAGGAATGCTAAGACAGATATTCTAAAACAATTTCTCTGCTGGGGCTATAAAGTAGCTCAGTAGTGGAGCACTTGCTTAAAATGTACAGGGCCCTTAGTTTGATTTCCTGCAATATAAATGTGTGTGTGTATATATATATATATACATATATATGGGGTGTACACATTTATATTTATAGTTCATGATGAATTTACTTTTAAAGTATTTCTTATTTTCTCTCTCAGTGGATGACCAAAATGAAGAAACTGTCACGTGAATGCCAATTATTTCACCCTAACAGTGTTTACACTCAGAAAATAGAAATGTGAGAGCTGGCTGCTGAGGTACCCATCACTGTGAAAAGCACAGACCTCTCCATAGCCTAAATCTGTATCATGCTGCACCCTAACTCCTTGCCTGTGGGAACAGTACAGCTTAGCCCTGAAATACTGGTCCTCACACTGTCAGCTGTGACCTTTGCCAATTTACTTCCCGGCTCCTCTTTAGTCCCAACTTCTATAAAATAGGAAAAAAATAATAATGTCTGCCTTTGTAAGGATTTAAAAGCTATTAAATGCAATGTTTTTTCAACAGGGCTGGCCACAGAGTAAGCTTTCAGTCAATGTTTTCTGTCTGACACTCTTGTTAGAAGCAGATCCAATCCTGTTCAGGACTCACAGCCCAAAGCAGCAGACATACTCTGGTTATTAGCAGATCACTCCATATCATCCGACTCTCCCCACCCATGGGTGCCGATTCCTTTTACTAGACTTTGTTTTATTCATAATAGCACATGGCACTTACTATGCAATTTGTTGTATATTATTTGTACATGTATATTATATATATTTGTTACTATTCAATATATTACTTCTAATTACCCCACCTGTGAATATAATGCTCCATGAGGGTGGGAAAATCCACCCTCCCCCTATTATATTCCAGAACATGGCAGAGACTAAAAATGACAACATCTTAATCAAAATTCATTTTATCTTTTTCATCACTGCCTATCAAATTATGTTCCCTAGTGAATCAGAATAACAATATAACCACATATTTATTGAGTATTTCCTGAGGGGGGTGGACATGGAAAAGGGAGTGTCTCATTTAATCCTATGTGATAAGCACTATCATCACCGTGCTTTGCAGAAGCTCAGAGACATGCAGCCCCTGGACCAGGGAGGTCCAGCTAGTCTGAACATGGACTCAGAGCTGGTTTTACTATAACACATGAGCTTTCAGACTGCCATTCCGGGTCTGGTGTAGTGTCCTTTCCTATGAAAATGGAACCTGAGTCCGAAGGATAGGACCTAATCCCCAAAGAGATGCTTCATCAGCATGTACTAAGAACAAAATCTCCATGGGATCAACGAAGTGGAGCCCAGTGTTTGCCAGCAAGCTAAAATAGCCATCTGCGGTAATAATACACCTGTCTTCCAGACCATTGCACTCACTCTTCCACTGTGAATAACACGTGCCAGTGCATGCCAGTCTGCTAGCCCTGCACCAGAGGACCAACAAAATAGAAACCCACCAAGCATGGGGCCCTGGATTTTTAACAGCATTCATCACCATTCTGTATTAATTAATTAAATGATCTGTGAAGATTTGACATTGCAAGGAGGTTGGCTATCTATGGCTGCAAGGCCCTATAAGACCATGCCTCTAAGCTTTTGAGATAATTAATTTCACGACCAGGGAAGCAAAAGCCCATGAGATATGCAAATGAGGTGTGAGGTTTAACTGCCTCTTGGTTTCCGCAGCAACCATGGTTCCGATGACAACGATTCACTGCCTGTAGGTTCAGAACTCCCGTCCCCCTTGCCTAGCCAAGGACAATTCCAGTTCACTCAAAGCAGTGTCATTTCAGTAGATCTGAAAATATATCCATTTTAGTGGCTGGTGGAAGACTATTCAAAGGCACTGAGTACCATTTATTAGAAGGGCATCCTAGAGTTTTCAGACCTCATAAAGGAGTCCCAGAGAAAGCCAGGCATGCTGATATACACCTATGACCCCAGCGTTTGGTTAAGGGGAGAGCTAAGGAAGGAGGATCTCAAGTTCATGGCCAAAATGTAGGTCAGCAGCAAAGCACTCGCCTGGCATGCACATGGCCCTGGTTCAATACCCAGCATGGCACAGAAGGTGAAGGTCAGCGGGGAGAAAAATAAACCAAAGAAAAAGTGACGGGATTGAAGAAATATAACAGACACTGAGACAGTCAGTCACTAAAACTGTCTCATGGAGACTTCTATTATATCATGATGCTGATGCAATTTCAGAGAGAGACTGCGGCGTCCCTCACGGCTACTGAGCAGCTCAAATATTCTTGATTGGGTGGTCTTCCACTTGAGAGTGGTCACCTTACCAGGGCCTAGACTCTTGGAGAAATCTGTTTCTGTGTGAGTGTGTGACTTGATCTCCAATCAATCTCTCTCTCTCTCTCTCTCTCTCTCTCTCTCTCTCTCTCTCTCTGCCAGCAGCTAAGAACTATCCATAGTTCCATAGCTAGGACTGGGATCATGAGCCCAACTCCCCCTCTATGTTCTAGAATTTCATTTAGATTTGGCTTGTACAGGTTTGGGGAACGCTGTCATAACTACCGTGAGCTTATAGGTGCAAAAGACACTATTCCCTTCTAGTCATTCACCACCTGCAGCTCCTACACCTTTCCACCTTCTTCTGGGAAGATCCATGAGCCTTGGGAGGGGTGGGAGGCAGGATGCATTATATATGTTCCCTTTATGTGCACCCATTCTGCAGTGCCTTATTCTGGGCCAGTGTTAATTGTCATCTGTTGCAAATAGAATCTTCTCAGATGAGGCTTGAAAGATGCACTGATGCACTAATGCATTGATCCATGGGTATAACAGTAAGTCAACAGGAGCAGCATAATAGTAGTAATTTCTCCCCTAGGGTCTATGACCTATATATCCATAATTTCTTGGCCTGGATAATGGTTCCAGGTATAGGTTTCATCTCGTGGAACAGGACTTAAATCTAATTAGAAGGTGGTTGGTTATTCCCGTGATGTTTGTGCCACTGTTATACAGTGGACGTGTCTTACCAGGCCAGTCACTATTGTAGCTGGCAAGGGTCATAGCTTGGTGTGATTGGTGATTGCTTTTCTCCTCCAGGAGCATGGGTAGCACCTTCCAGCAATACAAGAGCTACCCCCAGTAGAGATAGAAATGCAGCACCATGATTTACTTCAGTACATATGAACTCACTGGCCGGGGAACTGCATGACAATCATCCTAGAGAAGTCAGGTCACTGTTCTTCCCTTGCATCTAAAAGCACCCACATCACAGCTGAGGCTGGGTGGTAAACAACGCACGGAGGGATGCCAGAATCAATTCATTCAATATACATTTATGGAGCATTTACCAAGTTCCAGGTACTGAGGACACAGAAATGGTCAAACATAAAAAGAAAAGAAAAAAAAAATCCTTTCCTCATGGAACACATATTCTAGGGAAATGATAGATGGCTGAGTAAATTCTGAATAGGGATGAGAGTTTCTAAATTGTTACTGTTTACCAACGAGAAGAATACACATGCCTTAATCTGGATAGACCCAAGGAATGAACATTACTTGGCTATAGAGATCAAATTGCCCTTTCTTTAGAGGGGTGTATGCCAGACGCATAGAAAGGGTTCAAGGCTAAATCAGTGGGGGAAATACAAACAGTGTTGTTTCTTCCTTGTGAGAGAGAGCAGGCATGTCCCCAGAGCACCACATATACATTATGCTGGAATATTATTACGAAGCAGAGGACTAATGTTGATCAGGCTAGTCGTTACCCTACACTCAGGTTTTGTTTAACCTAAAGAAGCAGAGGGAAGTGAAATCAGTCATAACACAGATGATGGCACCTATTAGCTCATTTTTAGAGCTGACTGGGGAAATATCCTTGAGATGGTTTTATTTCCTCACTCACATTTATGGTAAACCAATGAAGTGCCAGACCTTCAAATGCTAATGTTTACCACCAGATGCATACATTTCGACAATAAAAGTAGGTAAAAAGTAAGGTTTTCCTTCACATTTGTATTTCTTCTTTGAATTTTTAAGTAAGAAAAGAAAAGTGTACAGCTTCCTGAGGACAGAACCTCCTGTAGGGCTGGAGGTACCAAAGCAGAGGGGAGCTGATTAACAGAATGAACTGGGTTTGCCGGTAATGACATGGTGGATTAGCCCTGGGCCAGCTACTGTCCTCAGCTTTGCAAGTTCTGAAACGAAACATGGCACTCAGCTGTGCAGAGCTTTGGGGACCCACTTAAGATACGTGTGAAAGTCACAAGACTCTGGCATATAAACACAACTGCTCTTTTATGAATCTATATGGGAATTTACCTCTGAGATGGAGTACAAGCTTTCTGATGGCCACGAACACTTGGACCTCCAAATTATACACCAAGAAGGCATGAGTGCTCTGTTTTTTACATGGGTCCTGGGAATTGAACTCATACTTGCAAAGCAACCACTTTATAAGGGAGTCTTTTCTTCAGGCCACGGCTGCTTTTTCTCTAATCATGGTACAACACTAATGTCTTCACACCTGTCCAGTTTCAAGCCCCGGTTACTTCTTTTTCTCCCTTCAAGTTCTGAGAATTGAATGCCGGGCCTTGTGTATCTAGGACAAGAACTTAGACTGGGAACACAGCTCAGGAACAGTGTTCTTGCCCTAGAGCACAGCAGTAGGCACTTGGGAATCTAATGCTGGGAAAGCAAACCCAGGCAGATTCCTGGATGGCTTATTTGGTTATCCCCAGGCTAGTGAAAGACCTTACCTCAAAAATTAGGTAAATGAGACACAATACCCAGGTTGCCCTCTGCCCTTCACATACATGTGCACTCATACGCTAATGTACTTTCCTCATATTCCCAAGTGCACCAGCACACACATGAACACACACACACACACACACACACACACACGCACATAAAATCACATTTTCAGTACCTAACACCAAGAAAAATAACCAGAAACCCAACCCATCCCAGAAAGTATGAGACAAATGTAACAAATATCAATATTCATAAGCTCAGAACCTTGGAGAATCGAGTCAATATAGCAACATCTGTTTCCTACACTGCCTGACAGGTCTCTACATGCTGAGCAAACATAAAATTGGAAAGAGCCCTTAGGACATAAGGACCCACTGAGAAGAGAGTACAGAATTCCATTCCCAAATTCTCCTGTGCAGCCAGACCTTCAGGTGGGACCATTCCTTCCTACAGTCCTGATAATAATAATAATGATAATAATAATAGCAATAATAATAAGAAGGAGGAGGAGGAGGAGGAGAAGGAGGAGGAGGAGAAGGAGAAGAAGAAGGAGAAGAAGGAGAAGAAGAAGGAGAAAGACAGGCAAGTAATTCAAAGGGGTTGAATTACAATGCAGTCCTTAGGAAGAACACTTGTCAAAAACATGCCTCCTCCAAAAGAAGCAAGTGTAGGGGGTGCTTTGGAAAAAAAAAGAAAGAAAGAAAAACCTCCGCCTGGTGGAACTCTTTTGAAGGCTAAGATAGAAACTGTCTGCACTGTCATGGTTATGAATGAAGCACCCTCCTGGCTCACGACCAGATGCTCTGTGCTTGAGAGAAGGAACTAGAATATTTAGAGGCAATCCAAGACTGCTGCAAAGATTTTTCCACTCAAGCCTCCTTGGTGGTCGGGGTTGCCTCATGCTCTGGGGTTTTCTTGAGACGTGTTCCCTGCTGTGCTAATACAGAAGCCTGCAAGAGATCAGCCATCCCCGCAAAGGAAACTTCTACCTGTGTGTTTGTAGATGCAGGGAGATGCACTGTCTACACCAGGAAACCTTTTGTGTTTTCCTTCAACAATCCTAGACTCTCAAAGCAGTTGCTTTCATAAAAGCAGCACCTGCTAAACAGCCATTTTCTGGGTTACAAGTAAGTGAGAAAATGCATATCTAAGATCTCCCTGTGGACATGCAGCTAAGGTTACAGTGAGAAGCAATCCCCAGCTCAGCCTTCATGACTAATCCTCTCCCTTACCATATGGCCCCTTCCCTGCTCACAATAATCATTTCCTTCAGCTCGTACTCCCCTCCCATGCACACACCTGTTCTTGCAGATCTATAATAACAAAGTGTAGATTTCCTCGGAGGGAACGGCAAAATGACTCAGGATATTTATCAGCTGGCAACACTGTGCCTACCTCAGAGACTGCTGTGTGTACACAGCTCTTTCTTTGGAGATGAATCATAGCATCTGCCAGCCAGAAAGGACCTTGAGGATCATCTAGACAATAGATACAGAAATGATGGCCCAGAAAGGCAATCTGACACCAGGTTACAGAGCCAGGTAGGGATAAAACCCACACTTTGGTTACTGCTCTAATCATAGTTGTCTTGTTCACTGATATTTCCTACTTTTTTGTTTTTCTTAACAGAATTTAATTTTTTATAGTCATTTTAAGTTCACAACACTATTGATCAGCAGACACAGATTGCAAGTACTCTTGCTCCGATACAGCTCCCCCCCCACCCAGTCTTCCTAAATTTTTAGTAACACTCAGCCAATTTATGGAATTTAGACCAAGGTAATAATTTTCCCCCTATTTATTTGTATGTATTTGTAGAGAAGACAATGACCTATCCGAGTCAGGATTCCAGAAATGTCTTCATTCTCCTGAGTCCCAAATAAACTCGTTTACGCCGCCTCCGCCCCAGCCATTAATACTACTCCCTCCCTCCTGGTAATAGCTCATGTCTCCTAATGACAATGCTCTATTTCTTTCCAAACTTCTGGAATTTCTCCACCTCGACTCCCTTGGCATTCATTATGTTCAGTCTTTTCTAGGGAAAACTAAATACACTGAATATTTGAAATGGCTCATGTCTTTGTCTCATAACATTCATCAGCTTTATCACATGAAGCCATGGTTACTCCAGGGATCTCACTAGTGAGAAGCTGCATCTGACCAGCCTCTTACGAACCAGCAAAGATGTCCCCACTATTCAATGTGCCGAAGTCTGTGATTGTGGACCATTGTCCTAGCCATGAATGTTCACATTCAGGACAAGTCACCCTCTTCCTGCCAAGAACAATTGGCAGCTGTACCTCTGCTTCCTTAGTTTGGGAATTCGTAGGTTCTGCCTCCTAATTTTTAAACCGTGAACTATGATATATTGTCCTCACTAGATCTAAAATTCTTTTAGACCAATGCTGTATTAATCTGATGACAGAAGTGACTATATCTATAGACCATATAGATAACAAATAAATAGATATATGTGCAATTCAAGAATGTAACATTGCCATCTTATTTGTGCCTCATTGTTTGTCAATAAACATCCAGACTGCCAAGTATACGATGGGGGATCTTAAATGTTTTTTATAAGATGGGGGATCTTAACATTTTCATGATGTTACGGTTTTTTGAGATAGCCACAGTTTTAGCTAGTGTAGTTGTGATGGATAGAGAAGTCAAACAACATCCCAAGGATAATAGGGAAGCAAAATCTATGCCAAAGGCTCTTGGCTAGAAGACAAAAAGTCTAATGACACCTGAATGTTAGATCCTTTCATGATGGTTTCCCAAATTGTCCCCATTGTATTCTCCGACTAACCAACTTTTCTTCTTATTAATGCCTGTGTCTTTTCACCTAAAGCAATGGTTCTCAACCACTTTGAAGTAAATGACCCACAGGGGTCACATATCAGATATCCTGCATACCATATGTTTACACTACTATTCATAATAGTAGCAAAATTGCAGTTATGAAGTACCAATGAAAATAATGTTATGGTTTGGGATCACCACAACATGAGGAACTGTATTAAAGGGTCTCAGCATTACAAAGGTTGAGAACCACTGATAGGAACCCAGATATGAAAAAGAGCATTGCCTCCTCCAGTGTCCTGGGAACCTTATGGCCAGCATCACCCAAAGGTCGCTTTCCCACCTCTGTTCTCCATTGCCTCAGAGACAGCAAGAAAATAGAGACAAGTCACAGAGTGATTAGAGATCCTTTACTTATGTCTTCTAATGTTTAAATTATTGGACAGAGATATGACACAACATAGGAGAAGAAATAATTGATTTGGAGTCTGAAACCAAGTCTGATTCTACCATGTATCAGATCTGGGACTTTTATCAGGTTGCTGAATAGAATTCATCTCACAGACATGCCTAACTCCATCTCCTTCATCACCAGGGTGAGTTGAGCACACTGCCTTACTGGGAGAGCAAAGGGACTTAATGCATTTTGTAAACTACATTGTGTCCTGTGAGTGTAAATAGCATGAAACTGATTCCTCTAGCACTAAGGACAAGGGAACACTCATAGGACTCATTTGGGCTTCTAATGCTCCTACAGCTAAGCTGATCATCACATCCTAGACTTTCCCTGAAAGTTTACAATATGAGAAGGGTGGATAGATTAAATGAAAGAAATGTGTTTATTCGCATTAGCATCTGTTTTAAGAGAAATGGCTTAAATCTCCTATTCAATGACATGGATGCTTTGGGAAGGTGTGATTCATTTTGACACATGACTGTGTGCCCTTGAAAGCCACAGCACCCTATCTTAGTTAGGGCTTCTATTGCTGTGAAAAGACACTATGACCATGGCAACTTATAAAGGAAAATACTTAATCGAGGTGGCAGCTTACAGTTCAGAGGTTTAGTCTATTATCATCCTGGTGGGACATGGAGGCAGGCAGGCAGGCAGACATGGTGCTGAAGAAGTAGCTAAAAGTCCTACATCTTGATCCAAAGGCACAGAAAGTGAACCGTCTCACTTGAGCATATCCGAAACCTCAAAACCCACCCACACAGTGACACACTTCCTCCAACAAGACCACACCTACTCCAATAGGGACACACTTCCTAATAGTGCCACTCCCTTCTGGGGCCATTTTCTTTCAAACCACCACATACCCCATGACATCTTCTGCATCCAGGGTGACAGATTTCCCCTTTTCTATATGTGTTTCCATGGAAAGTTATTGGGAGCTATGTGACAATCATCAGAATAAGGTTAGACTCCTACTAACGGACGTTTTGCTTTACTTCTGATTGTATCCCTGGAGACTGGCATGCTGTAAGTGCCCTATAAATGTTTACTGCCTGAACAGGGTCACCTTCCTTCTTTCAAGGATGGGATTTTGGTAAGCTAATAACTGGTGTCCTGATTACTATACACGTCCACTGGTAACACTGAAAAGGGCCATGTAAGAACTGTGAAAGTGAAACTCAAGGAGCAATCTGGCTTTGAACTCTTCTGCCCAGTGCTAGCCACCTTCCCAGTACTCACAGCCAGCCTCGAAGCATACATGTCCTGTCGTCACAGGTAAGCCTGTTGCTACATACAAACACCATCCATGGAACTCTTAGTGTGTGACACTTTAAACATAAAGAAACCCTGTCATGGTATTGTGTTCCCTGAAATATTGTGCATTCTAATAAACTTGTCTGGGGTCAGAGAACAGAAAAGCTACAATATTAAACATAGAGGTTAGGCAGTGGTAGCACACGCCTTTAATCCTAGCATTCCAGAGGCAGAGATCTGCCTGGATCTCTGTGAGTTCAAGGCCACACTGGAAACAGCCAAGCATGATGACTCCCGTCTTTAATCCCAGGAAGTAATGGCAGGAGGCATTTAAGGTGTGAGGAGGAGGAACTATAGCCTGGTTAAGCTTTTAGCCTTTTTAGAAGCAGTTCAGCTGAGATCCATTTGGATAAGGACTCAGAGGCTTCCAATCTGAGGAAACAGGATTGGCTGAGGAATTGGTGAGGAGAGGTGGCTGTGGCTTGTTCTGCTTCTCTGATCTTCCAGCTTTAACCCAATACCTGGCTCCGAGTTTGATTTTATGAATAAGAACTTTTAAGATTCATGCTACAAAACCCTGTTCCCTTCTTGGCTCCACAGTCTACAACGCTTGTGTCTCACACGTTTCCCTTTGAAAGCAGTGAACATTCCCCACCTGAAGACATCCTAGGGAAGGGAGAGGAGAGAATGGGAGTCACCATCTGTGGGCAGTGTTCTTGTGCAGAGCCAGTTTGGAGGTTCATGACATGTCACACATCCTCCAGTGTCTGGTAACAAAAACAGGCGGCTCTTCCAGAATTCTTTAGAGCAGTTATTACCCTGTGGAAGATATGACCTGTCAGTCAGAAGCAGCGGGCCCCAGGGAAGAAACTTAACAGCAATCCAGGAAAAACAACTGTCCCTGAAAACAAATGTGGAAGTAATTTTTTTTTCCTTTTCCCTGAGGCCAGCGAAGGGGCTTTAAAGCAGTGACCTTCCAACATGACCCACAGAATGCCTGTTACTTTTTATAAGGCCGCTTTGTATCAATCACCCCTTCTACAATACATCTCTATTTCTTTCTCTACCCATTTGCAGCCCTAGTATTGCAGCTGGTACAGACAGATCTGGGTCTGAGATTCACTGACAGCCTACTGGTTAAAGCTTCCTCATCAGGAATTCACCCAGCCAAAGCATTGCACACCTCCCACCCCCCTCCCAAATAGATTGCACACCTCCTCCACATCTCATCCAGCTCTTCCATCTTTAGTGCCCTGCTGAGCAACCTTTGAAAATCTGTGCCCTTTACCACCTGGAGCTCTGGGGACATTTAAAAAGGAGTCAGCTCAGCATGTTTTTCTGTTACAACCAAAGAACAAACTGTCTGGTCCCAGCATGGCGTAGAGTAGCTTCAACCAGACTTGTAGAAAGGGTTAGAGTTGGGTGGGGTGAGGGGGTGTGTGTGGATGGGGGTGGTGGATAGAATTCAACCCCTCTCCACTGCACCTTTACAGTGTGACATCATTATTCTGCCTAAAGTGAAGTTTCCAGACTTCAGCTGTGCTTAACTTCAAATGCAACTTCAAATGCAGGCTTCACATGCAAATTAAAAATGAAATGATGGATTGATTGCTTGTCAGCCCAGAGTGGCCAGGCCTCTCTGATGTTCAGTAACAGGTACACTTGTTAAAAGTTCAGTGGTCTGCCGGGCGGTGGTGGCCAGCCTTGTCTACCGAGTGAGATCCAGGAAAGGTGCAAAGCTACACAGAGAAACCCTGTCTTGGGAAAAAAAAAAAAAAAAAGTTCAGCGGCACTGCTCTGAATTGAGCAGCAGTCTTACCATTAGGGAAAGGAATCATTTGATTTGGAGCATGCTCACTGGTGTGTGTGTGTGTGGGGGGGGGGGGTGATGGTGTTTTGTTTTGTTTTTGAGACAAGGTCTCTGTAGGTAGCTCAGGATGCCCTCAAAGTCTTGGTCCCCCGTTTCTGCTTTCTGAGTGCTGGAATTACAGACACGCACCGCCACATCTTCCGACTCAGTTGCACTTTCTATGTTTCAGGTTCCTTAACGTTAAAAGTAAAACTCAGCTAACATGTTTCCACCCACTAAATAAAACTTGGCGTGTCCTGTTCGCTGCAGTCCCCCATGCTAGAACCATGCACAGCACAGGAGAAACAGCATGTGCCTTCCACTGACAGTCCCCATACACAGGGAACATTGGTGATGTGGGGATTATGACCGAACAACTCGACTATTAACAAACACTGCTTATTGATAACTCAACATCAATGGTCTCAATTATCCCAATTAAAAATAAGACACAGACTAACAGAATGGATTTGTAAACAGGATCTATCCTTCTGCTGCATCCAAGAAACACACCTTCACATCAAAGAAAGACATCATCTCAGGATAAAGGGCTAGGAAAAGATATTCCAAGAAAATGGGACCAAAGAAGCAAACAAGGGTAGCCATTTTAATATCTGACAAAATAGACTTCAAACCAAAACTAATCAGAAGCTACACACTCATCAAAGGAAAAATTCAAGAAGATATTGCAATTCTAAGTATCTATTCACCAAATGCAAGGGCACTCAAGTTCATAAAGACAACTAAAACTTAAATCTCATATGGACTCTCACACACTGATAATGCTAATCTCCAATATCCCACTCTCACCAATAGACAGGTTGCCCAGACAAAAACTAATGACATCATAAACCAAATGGATTTAGATCCACAAACCCAATGGATCCAGAATATTTTACCCAAACACAAAAGAATACACCTTCTTCTCTGCAGCTTATGGAACTTTCTCCAAAAGTAACCACATACTTGGATCAAGGGTATTTTTATTTTTATTTTTTTAAGAAATTGACAATATTAGGCACAGTTGGTCTCTTTAGTTTCAGCCATTTTACTACAGGAACAATGAAGACGTTCAGTGGCTTGCAGTTACTCTGGAGCTCACTGGTGTCCTGTTTACTCATAGTTTTTATTTTTTGTCTGTTTTGTTTTGAAAATCTGCTAGTATAACACCTCCCAGTTCTCACTGATCTGGTTTCTGGTTTGTTGCTCATTTTTCATTTGCACATAGTCATACATGTACATAGTGCATTTTCACATTTTTTAACATCATGTTCACACCTCCTTACTTCTTCTACTCACTTCGAATTCCCACCAAACCCCTTCCTCCCTGCTAGTCCCTTTGCTGCTTTCATGGTGGTTTTATTTTGTGTTTTGTCTTTTCTTTCATTTTTTTTCTTTTGCGGGGGCGGGGGTGGGTGGGTTCTTGTAGGATCCTGGATGAGGGTGTCTCAGTTAGGGTTGCTATTGTTGGGATGAAGCATCATAACCAAAAGCAATCTGAAGAAGGAAGGGTTGATTGCACTTACTCTTTCTTAGAATACAGTTCATCACTGAAAGCAGAAGGCAGTCAGGGCAGGAACTCAGGGCAGGAATCTGGAGGTAGGAGCTAATGCTGAGGCCATGGACAGGTGCTGCTTACAGGCTTGTTCCTTATTCCCTCTTCCGCCTTCTATCTTATAGAACCTAGCAACTAAAGGATCACCAACCCAGGGGTGGCACCACCCATGGGGGCTGAACCCTCCCAAATCAATCACTAATTAAGAAAATGGCCTACAGCTTGGTCTTATGGAGACATTGTTCTCAATGGAGGCTCCCTCCTCTCGGGTAAGTCTAGTCTGTGTCAAGCTGACATAAAAACTAGTCAACAGAGGGATTATTTGCAAAAGCAAATAATGGGATGTTTACCAGTGGTTATGCAACTGAAGAAAATGCCTTTTCCTACCCCAGTAACTATAACTGCCTATAGATACTGAGGGAGGGGTGGGGCCTGGTGACTGTCTCTTCCTTGCAACTATTACTGCTTACAGATCATCAGAGGTGGGAGAGGCCTCATACCCCCAACACACATACCATGGCAGGGTATTAACAACCCTACTTTTTTGTTTGTTTCAACATATTTTTTTTATTTATTTATGTGTGACAATGTGTGTGGGGAAATGAGAGTACCACAGTCCATTTGTGATGGTCAGAGGACTACATCTTAAAGTCAGTTCTCTCCTTCCATGGCGTGAGTTCCACAGATCAAACTCAGGTTATCTGATTTTTGTGGCAATGGCCTTCACCCAACAAACCATCTCCCTGGCTCTGTGGGCCCTGTCTCATGCTGGTAAATACAACTGCTTTGAGTTCAAGAATGGAACAACGGGTTGGGGATTTAGCTCAGTGGTAGAGCGCTTGCCTAGCAAGCACAAGGCCCTGGGTTCAATCCTCAGCTCCAAAAAAAAAAAAAAAGAAAAGAAAAGAAAAAAGAAAGAATGGAACAGCTATACAGTTTGTCACTGACAGAAGACAGCATTCTGACTCAACCCACTTCTTCCTCCAACTCTTTATATCTATACATATGGGGTGTGTGTGTGTGTGTGTGTGTGTGTGTGTGTGTGTGTGTGTGTGTGTGCAGGTATGTATCCACATGTGTGTGTGTATGAGCATGCCTGTGCATCTGTGCAGAGCCCAAAAAGTGCCCTGCTCTCTTACTCTCCTTACTCTCTACATTTATTCTTCTGAACCAGAGACAGTCACTGAAGCTGGAGCTAGGCTGATGGTCAAAGCCCCGAAATCCTCCCGTCTCTACTTCCAACAGCAGCAGTGTTGCCGGTATGGAAATGGTCATCTGAACTCAAGTCTCCGTGCCTCTGCAGCAAGTGCTCCACCCACTGAGCCATCTCTCTACCCTCCACTCTGACAGTCTTCCTATCCCCCTTTCCCATATCCTCTGAGCCTTGGAGGGGGTGGATCTGGATGCCCCATTTATGCCTCAGCATTTCACGGTCCCTCATTTGCGCCACTTGGACCAGTTATGAGTGTCTGTGGTTACTGATGCCCACTCAGGTGACTAAAGCTGACAGCAGCGCCAAACTATGGAAAATAAACCATAATTGTTCGGAAGATAATTCATCGTGTCCATTTGGTGAGGTGGCAGCAGGAGATTTCCCACTAGGATCTATGACTTCCTCGGCCATGGTTTTTGACCAGGTTTACAGTGCCAGGTATGGATTTCTTCCTATGAAGCAGGCCTCGAATCTAATCAGTAAGCAGTGACCAACCCCACCCTGACCCCCATGACTGACTCATCTGCACCAGTGGGGACTTCTCATTTGACTGGTTTGTAATATAGCTAACAGGGTCCACAGCTAAGTGGAACTTTTGACCTTGATTCTTTCATAGCAGTCTATATAGCATCTTCCAGCTTACATCCCCCTATGTAAACTAACTGGCAGGGACCTAGAGCCTCCTGTATGCTAGGCAAGGACTCTATTGCTGAGCCATATCCCCTACTAATCTTTAACAATATCTAAGATGCTATTCATCTCATACTGTGTTTGTTTGTTTGTTTGTTTTTAAATCTAAGATATTGTAGTTTTCAGGTCTGCAAGTTCAATGCATCTCTTTTTAGTTAGTTGGTTTTTTTTTTTTTTTTTAAAATCTTCAGTCTTGACTACAGAATCTAGACACGGTAATTATTTAAAGACATTTGTCTGCCACAACCTACATTTGTTCTTGAACAGACCTTATTCTTTATCATGCTTCCTATCTTCATACTTCCTGGAATGCCAGACACTGAGTTCTACCACAGAGGATGCTGAGAACTTCTGCAAACCTGCAGGTATTTCTCAGTCTTAAGACACAGTTGTGGAATGGGGAGATGGCTCAGAGGTTAAGAGCACTGACTGCTCTTCCAGAGGTCCCGAGTTCAATTCCCAGCACCCACATGGTGGCTCACAACCATCTGTAATGAGATCTGGTACCCTCTTCTGTATACATAATAAGTACATAAATGTTTTTTTAAAAAAAGACACAGTTGCATTACTTAGAACTAGTTTCTCACCCGGAGTTACACTTTTGAGTAGCACTGGGTGTAGGGACCATCACTCGCCTACACTGAAGCAAAGCCCTGTAGTACCACCTGAGTATGCTGAGGATAATTTGGTAGTGTGGGCCCCAGATATTCCTCCTTTTAAGGTTTCTGGATGGTTATTCAGAAGGCAGAGGGTCCTCACACCCATATGGTGGTCAACCAGCTGCTTGAGTTCTTCAGCAGATGTTTCTACTCTCCTCCGCTGTTCCCCTTAACCCCTAAACACTGTCTAGCCAACACAGTCTTTGCTTTTCCCAACGAACATTCATTTCCTTCACTCCCTGAGTTCACTGACCCCATCTGAGCCCAACCTACCCACACTGAACAGAGACTGGAAACTCATTCAGTCCAGGCATAAGTCAGAGCCATGATGGAGCTCATCATGTTTGCCCTTCATCTCCTGTAACTCTGGCCTTCAATGTACAATCTCTGTTCAATTCCCTTTTGTTTCGTATATTTTTGCCTGATTTATTTATTTTTCAGTGATTCAGTTGGAAACTTGAACACGGTCTTAACTATTCTATCCTGCCACAGGAAATCAATTCGTTCTTCTCAAAAAGGGGTTTAGCTCAATGGCATAGCCCCTATCTAAAGAAGATAGAGAAGTAAAAATAATGTTATTCTTAAAGGAGAGAGGATGAGCTGGGTGAGATCCACCCAGGCTGCCTCAATAGTACAAAGCATCAGCTGTGAATGTCTGTCTGTCGTCATTTTTTAGGCCTAGAAATGCAATTCTCTGGTACAAGACTATCTGACAAAAAAGCAGCAAAGGAAATTTCGCCACTTTTTTAGAGATTCGTGACCACACAGGGTGCCAAATCCATGGGAGTCTGAGGCCATAGAAAGGATTTGCACACACCATTACTCAAACATGTTTGGCTTCACCCTGACTCTGACTCATGCCTTCCCCTACTCCCCAAGATGTTGTGAGCCCGCCAGCCCGGCTGACAAGCCTTCCCTCCTCTCTAGCTAATCTCAGCTCCTCCCTTCCTTTCTCCTGGCAGAAGGGCCCATACTTCACTCCATGTCTCTTAGTTAAGGAGGTGACAGGAGTTAGGCCAGCAAGTTTGTGTTCCATCAAGTCGGAGGACATTGGCCTTTAATGGAGAAGACCGGGATGCGTGACTCCTTCCAGTTCAGAGGTCACTGTGACCACCGAGGACTTTCTGAATACGTTATTCTTAACATCGCTTCCCTACCAGAGTGGATGGGAACATCGTTGAAACCTAAAACCAGATGCCTTCCAATTACCTAAATGTAGATAAAAGTAAGGTTAGACGATTCCCTGTCTACCTCAGCTAGAAAAACAAAACTCCTAATAATTTTCAACTTATCATGCTAGCAGTGATTTCAGACACACTGCCCCTTGACAGCACATCTTTGTGTCGCATCTGTGTGAGAATTGCAGCAGAGAGATCAAGGAACTACAGGAAAAAGACAAACTAGATATTTTTGAATGACTAACACAACATGCATTAGCTGTGACCTGCCATATGGGGACAATAAAAGAATGCCATCTTAGATCATAACAGATCTAGGAACAAGAGGACAGGGTTGTCT
The DNA here is from genome assembly GCF_903995425.1 of Onychomys torridus. NCBI lineage: Eukaryota > Metazoa > Chordata > Mammalia > Rodentia > Cricetidae > Onychomys > Onychomys torridus. Next base: position 31,074,955 of record NC_050462.1, on the reverse strand, counting down.
CCTCCTCCAATCACCACAAATCTATTCCTGAATGGATCTAGCCTTTGAATTTCAATCAAACTGATTTACATATGTAAATAGAATCAATGTGGTAAAGTACAAAGATAGGTAGATGAATCTACAAAGGTAGAGTGGTAGAGAGATAGATTATATAGGTATATAGATGATAGATAGGTAGATAGGAGATAGATAGATAGATAGATAGATAGATAGATAGATAGATAGATGACAGATAGATAGATAGATAGATAGACGACACAAGAAGGCAGATGATAACATGTTAGAAGATCAATAGAGAGATCACTCCAGAAAGTCATTATTTCACATTATTTTCCTTGTCATCAGTAAAGACAAGCAGACTGACTTTCATAGCAGTAAATGAACATAATGACCTAGAAATGTGTCTCAAAGAATGATCTAAAGTGCCCACAGCACAAGCCCATGGGACAGTCTTGAAGCGAGTTCCTGAGGGTGTGGTCTAGAGTTCTGCACCTTCATTCATGGCCTCTGTGCACCCATTTCTCACTAAAGCTTATGACCATCAGGCTTCAAGTGGGAACTGTGGAGCCAAACTTCCTGGGTTTACAACTCAACTCCACACAACAGCTGCAGCCCCATTCCTCTGCATCTGGTTCCTCATCTCTAAACTAATAATGATGATAACTACAGCTTGCACCTTGTTGAATTGTAAAATTATTCCATGACTTTCAAAACTAATTTTACGAGGGAACCAGGTAGATGGCTCAGTGGGTAAAAGCACTTGCCTCCAAGCTTGGTTGACCTGAGGCTTGATCTCCAGAACCCAACAAGGTGGAAGGAAAGAAGCAATTCTCACAAGTTGTCTTCTGGTCTCCATATGTGCCCCAATGTGTACACATGCACTCATGCACACACACAAATAGACACAAACACACCAAATAAATGTGCAAATAATTTTTTTTAAATCTTCAGCTACTTAACACATTAAACCCTTGGAATCATGTTGTGCACAATCAGAGCACTACTTATGTAAGGAGAGCACTGTGATTCCATCAGCCATGTCCAACATACTACCCAAGTACCAGAACTCACAAGAAGCAAACTCCTAAAAAATTATAGAGAAGAAGAACATGAGTTTTATCTGCACAATGTCCTGAGCTAACGGTTTGGGATGCTTCTGGGATTTCTTTTCTTTTGTCTTGTGGTGTGTGTGTGTGTGTGTGTGTGTGTGTGTGTGTGTGTGTGTCTACTGGATCCTCTTTTATGAAGCTGTTCCTTGCTTTGAGGGATTAGAATTACCTTCTGCCATTCTTAATGCAAGTTCTATGGAGGTTATCTAGACGTTGGCTCCCCTAAGTCAAAGTCACTGTCTAGAAGGAAAATTATTCTTTACACATCTCTTTCGAGACAATGTGGCACATACAGAGAAGCCTTATGTGGATCTGTCCTGGGATCTCCCATGATTCCACGTTGCAGGTCTCATTCATAGAGCTGGAATTCACCACTACCCAACTCCCCCATTTCTAGGAAAGACTATCTCCAGGATAAGTCGATTGAGAAAGTCTTCTTTTATTGTAGGTCCTAGATTAAAACTGTGTGATGACTAGTCTTAGGTCAGCTCAACACACAAACTAGATTTATCTGACAGAAGGGAACTTTAGTTGAGAAAATGCCTCCATAAGATCCTGTTGCACACCTATGGTAGGTGGTGCCATCCCTGGGCTGGTGGTTCTGGTTTCTATGGGAAAGCAGATTTAGCAAGCCATGGGAAGCAAGCCAGTAAGCAGCATCCTTCAATGGCCTCTGCATCAGCTCCTGCCTCCAGGATCCTGCCCTGTTTGAGTCCCTGTCCTAACTTCCTTTGGTGATGAACAGCAGTATGGAAGTGTAAGCCAAGTAAATCCTTTCCTCCCCATCTTGCTTTTGATTCATGGTGCTTCCATGTAACCCGAATTAAGACAGACTGGTTGGAAAGATGATGATAATAAGCCCTTCAGCCATGTCCCATTAATAACTCTATAGGCTGGCATCTACCATGGACCAGGATATGGCGTGTGGGGTAATGGGAGGTCTGTCAAGGGACAGTCTTGGCCTTTCCAAAGACATTTCATCAAACTACCAGCCCCTCCAATTTCAGTTTGCCTCTCCATCTAGCCTGGCATTCCTAGTCAGTGCTTCCTATGTATAATTCCTTGTTTGTTTCTCGTTTTCTCCACTGAATCCCTTTCTGTAACAATATGAAAATCCTCTATGTCAAGCCCATCTTTCTTAATTTTATTTCAAACCCATGATGTCCACTGTCCCCCTTTTATACCATTCTCCAAATGCACTAAACTGCTTATGGGGGTCACCAAATGGGCTTATCATCACTCCCTACACACTGTCCCACACGTTGGACCTTCTTTCTAGAACATTCTTCTCCCCACCATCACCCCAGTCCTTCACCTGGCTGATGCCTACATGCTCCAAGACTAAGTGAGATAAGGCATCCCCTCCCTCAAAGTTTCCCCTCCCAATTCTCTTCCAACAGACACATCAGTCAGGCTCTCCTCATTGTATGTCCTGTTTGTTTATCCCCCTCCAGAGCTATGACATCCTTGAAGAAGGCCGTTTTGTTCATTCTTATATTCCCCCTTCAGCAGAAGAATGTTTGCCCTGACCCAGCACTTAATGCCCCTTAGTGAGATGAACATGTCAGCCTCTGACCATGTAGTTAAGGTGCCACATCTGTGTGGGTCAGAGCAAAGAACATACTTGGGAATCAGGCAGGTCTGGGCTTAGGACATAGCCTTGTTATGCCTGGTCTAGGATGCATGGATGACAAATTACACAGTCTAATCTGAATGCAAGTTGTGCAAATGCAAGGGATAACAATGATCTTTACCCTGCAGAGATAGTCCCAGAACTATATAATACCTATCAAGAATTTGTATTATTGTATTAATAGTGAGAGTTAAGATTCATTCCTATACAAATCAAATAGCAGTTCAGTTTGTGGGCTGCCTGAAACAGACACTGAGTCCTCTGTCAAATATGTGAGACTAACTGAGCACACCTAAAAATCCTAAGGACTCCAGTTCCCTGTAAGGGTGTTGCAAATAAAATATGTATGGGAACATTTGCTAGGAACAATTCCTTACCTTTCAATCTAACTCCTCAATCCATGCCTTGGGGGAAATTCTCAAATGTGCTGGAAGTAGTATAGTCAATACAACATGGGCTCAATTTAATAATTAAAATCCATATTGATCGGGGTGGTAAATGCTACCCATGCAGTTCTTACATAATTCTTGAAGCCAACTGATATGGCACTCACTGAATTGGAAACAGGAGAGGTGAGGAAACTTCTCAAGGTCACACACCAGACAGGACATGCTCTTTGATTTTAGAAGGTCTTAAGATGCAGAATCGCTGTTCCTTCTTTTTGATGGCATGAGAACTCTTGTTGGCAACCTGTGAACACTTTGACTTTCTCAGAAGTTTCTCATATGGAAGTTTTAAATGTGGATATTTTGTGATTCAATAGCATGCAGTGGGGATTACAGTACAGTTTAGATGTTCTACTGCAGCTGGGATTGCCCAGCTCTGGGATCTGCTGCTGCTGCTGCTGCTGCTGATGGTGGTGGTGGTGGTGGTGGTGGTGGTGGTGGTGGTGGTGGTGGTGGTGGTGGTTCGAGGCTGCAAGCCCCATTAGCTGCTATAGTTCCATGCATGCCTGTCACCATACACCATCTCCAAAGTGATACCTGTGGAGCCGTGACTAAAGATATGGGCTGCAGAACCTGTCTACTCTTGTGACTACAGTGAGATACTCTTTGTTAATTTGGACTTGGTTCTACTTTGGAATTAACCTTGTTCTTTGAAAAAAAGACTTGCTTGCAAAGTAACTACGTGACTTTCTTTTCTGATAGGAAAGAATAGCTTGTTCTTTTCTTAATGTTCAATTAAGTGTTTATTTACTGTCAGGATCTGTTTCTGGACTGGCTTTGAACTCTCTATGCAAGCCAGAGATGGCTTTGAACTTATGATCTGCCTATGTCTACCCCACCAAGTGCTGGGATTATAGGTGTGTGCCACCATACCCAGTTTTATGTGGCAATAGGGATTGAACCCAGGGCTTTGGGCTTGCTAAGCAGGCACTCTACTAGGATGAGCTACATCCCTAACTTAAGATTGGCTTATTCTTAATCATGAGGTCTGTAATTCACTGGTTATGTCATTAATTCATTAACAATTTCATTGACTCGTTTAAAAATACATCCATCACTTATTATAGAGCAGCATACAGAGACCACACGGTGTTGTGATGAGAATGTGAACTTTGTTCAAGTCAAGTGAACATGGCTTTGTTCCTGCTTTTGCAGTTTACTTGTTAATCACAAAAGTAACATGCACAGATGCTGAGAACATCAGGAGGACTTGGCTTTAAGCACCCTGCTCTGCCACTCATCCAGTCTGTGATGAGGTTTTGCTCCTCTATCAGTAAAAAATGGAAAGGATAATACGTACCCTAAAGAATTCTTATGGACAGTTAAAATAAGGTGTGCTATAAGGCTCACAGCACAAGAGCAGGGAGGTAACAGCAACTCAATAGATTAATAGATCACTTCTACAGCAAAGACACAGGCACTGTTCAAATAGATCTGTTTGGCATTTACAACTGCCTTCAAGGGAAGAATAAACGTTAAAAAAAAAATAGCTTCAAAAGCCCACTTTATTTCAACCCATTTTTAGACATTTCTATGATGGCACTTAAATTTAAGTATTATATACCCTCATCTACCCACTCATTCATTTATTCCATAAATATATCTTGAGTACCTTCTATGCACTAATGATGTATAATGTCTAGACCCTGGAAATCTAGCTTAAAATAAGATGGACCAAACTCCTCTGCTTTGGAATAATCCTTCTGTACACTATGAAGATGTGTTACTCTCATTGTTAATAAAGAATTGATTGGCTAGTAGCTAGGCAGGAGGAGATAAGGTGGGGGGCCCAAACTGAGAGGACATTTGTAAAAAGAAGAGCCAAGTCAGGGGGTCATTAGCCAGATGCAGAGGGAGTAGAACATGTACAAAATGAGGTAAGAAGCCATGAGCCATGTGGCAGCTTGTAAATGGACTGAAATGGGTTAATTTAAGTTGCAAGAGTTGGTAACAAGCCTGAGCTATCAGCTGAGCATTTATAATTAGTAATAAGTTTCTGTGTGGTTATTTGAGAAGCTATCTGGCAAGATAAAACTGACCAGTGGTCTTGTTGAAAACCTCTGCCTACACTCCTCCTTGAATAAACAGAGCCATATTCTCTGCTATGCCTTGTCATACAAATATGGAGCTGTGAGATGCTTGGCCTGAACTTCAGAAGACTGCCAGAGCCAGAGTTCTATGGTAAGCTGTTGGTATAACAGCATGGCCCAGATTCAGGAAAGGACATCATCAGGGAAGAAGTAGTGAGTTGCATTTGGTCATTGGGTGGGATTGGCAAACATGAGCAATGGGCAGCATTTTGGAAATGTGTATATAAGTTGAGTGGTGGTACTTGGGTGTCCCTGAAAAACAGGCTGATGAGTGTGTGTGGTGATATTGTGTTCCCCAAAATATTGTGCACCCTAATAACTTTATCTGGGGTCAGAGAACAGAACAGCCACAATATTAAACATAGAGGTTAGGCAGTGGTAGCACACACCTTTAATCCTAGCATTCCAGAGGCTGGATCTCTGTAAGTTTAAAGCCACACTGGAAACAGCCAGGCATGGAAACATGAGCCTTTAATCCAAGGAAGTGATGTCAGAAAGCAGAAAGGTATATAAAGCATGGAAACTATGAACTAGAGCTGGTTAAGCTTTTAGGCTTTGAGCAGCACAGTTCAGCTGAGATCCACTGGATGAGGACTCAGAGGCTTCCAGTCTGAGGAAACAGGATCAGCTGAGGAATTGGCAAGGTGAGGTGGCTGTGGCTTGTTGTGCTTCTCTGATCTTCCAGCATTCACCCTAATACCTGGCTCCAGGTTTGATTTTACTAATAAGAACTTTTAAGGTTCAGGCTACAGGTGTGGGCTTCATTGCAGACCACTGAGAGCCATTTGAGTTTATGGAGGGGTGGATAATAGCATTGTGGTGTGCTTCAGAAATATTAATTGGGTGACAGTGCATAGAATGGATAAAAAGTAGAGACAAGGACAGAGAAGACCAAGAAGCCAGATGGTTAAGCAACACTGCTGTATTTGGGATTCATTTTAGTCAAGGACAGACAGATTGTCCTCTAACATATTCAGGTGAGTTCCCTTTCCTCAGAGTTTGCAGAGTTAAAAATGTACTTAAAGGAGGGAAAAAGAAAATTTAACCTCATCTGAGAAAGCTTATGATCTCATAGAAAGAACAAAGTCTTTTGCTGTGTAAGGAATCCTTGGTGTTATTAGCAGAATAAATTAAACAAGTGAGTGAAGGAGGCCCGAGCCTGATCACAGAATATTCAACATAAGGTGACCCACAAGCTTGAGACTTCAAGCGCTTGTGAGAAAAATTTGGCTGTGTGTAATGAAGTCATTTAACACAAGAGTGGAGCGAACATCTACATAGGATCACTTGCAAGGGGCTGAGTGCTGCTGGCCCACCTGAGTCACCTCAAGCAGGTTCGCAGCATTGGTAACCCTTCCTCCCATGTGGTGGTGATGCTGATTTAGGTCTCATTCTCTGTTGGTGGGAAACAGCTCATTCTCAGACCAGTGAGTGTCACACAGCACTCTACCTTCTGTCATTACCTGTCACTCTCTACCCTAAATCTTAGCCAAAGGATCCTCAAGTTATATGTGCCTGTGACCTTCTCTTGGATTCTACAGAACCAAACCCAAAGTACTACAGATGAAGGGCACAATTGTACCCCTCTCTATCTCCTTTTGACCAAGCTTCTCTTTCCTGCCCTTCTATTTGTTCTGGAAATACTTTTTAAGCACTTGTACCCACTTCTACATAGATCACCAAGACCTCTGCTCAGGGTACCACTCACCAACAAAGCCTCTCCCCCAGAACCCTCATATCCTTGTAGCAACTAAGATCTGCTAATGGTTTGAGACAAGAAATGTCCCCCAAAGGTTCAAGCGTTTAAACACTTGGTCCCCAGATAATGAAATTATCTAGCGATGTCATGGAACCTTTATAAAGTAGGATCTAGCTTGAAGACACATGTCACTAGGAGCAAGTCCTGGTGGAGAAAGGGGAGGAGCTGTATTGTTCCTGTCATCTTCCTGTTAGTCCCTCTGCTTCCTGTTCTCCAGCCATGATGTGAACGAGCCCTTCAACACAGCTCTTGGTGCTATTCCTTCCCTGTTACAATAGACTGAAATGTCTGAAACCATGAACCAAATATAAACCCTTCCTCCCTTAACTTTCTTTTCTGAAATATTACCACAGTGGTAAGAAAAAGTAACAAAAACACCCTGCTCAGCCCACATCCCCAAGTCTTCCAGCGTCCAACCTCACTGAGCCTGCATCAGTCCACTCTGGACTATCATCAAGCCCCCGAACTTAGCTATGCCACAACCCTTTACTTCCACCCAGTCCCTCTCAAATTCAGGCTCTTTTCCATGGATGAACCTAACTGTATAATATTTGCAAAGCTTGCTTCTCAAAGTGTGATGTGCAGGTCTCCAACAGCTGTCTCATCTGGCAGTGTCTTAGACATGCACAACAGAATCTCTGTTTTTGCCAACCCCCTGATCATTTACATATGCATTGAAGTTCATGATATACTGTCTAAAAATACCTGTCTAATATGTGGCTTCCCACTTACCATTCTACCTGTAAAAGCTAATGAACCTCCAGCCTACATGAGTCATCTTGTTTGCTACCCATTTTTAATAGTCTCTGAAATAAGAATAATGATAGTGGTGGGGGATCAAAAGAAAGGATCACATTTTATAACACATGAAATTGCATGAAGTACAAATATTAGTGTCTACAAGTATAGCTTTGTTGGGGCACATGTCTATTCATTAATACATTGCCTAAGCCTCCTTATATACAATGGTAGAGTTGGGTGGTTATATCAAACATTATATGGCTAGTAAATACTACAATATTTTATATCTGGTACTTTACATAGGTCTGTTGACTAATTGTTCTTGGAAGAAAATATGTATGATCAAAATGTAAAAGAGGGAGAGCTGGGGAGATTGCTAAGTGGTTAAGTGTACTGATTGCTCTTTCAGAGGACCAAGGTTCAATTCCCAGCACCCACATGGCAGCTCACAACTGTCTGTAACTCCTGTTTTAGGGGATCTAACACCCTCACACAGATATACATGCAGACAAACCACCAATGAACATAAAAAATAAAAATAAATAAAAATTTTAAATGTAAAAGAAGAGCCAGAAAGACTTAGTAGTTAAGGGAGCTTGCTGCCAATCCTGATGACCTGAGTTTGTTACCAGGAAACCATATCACAGGGGAGAGCCAACTTTCCAAACTCTCCCCTGTCCTCACACTATGGAATAATCCTTCTGTACACTGTGTGGATATATGTCGCTATGGTCAGTTCAATAAACAAGCTGACTGGTCAACAGCTGAACAGATAAAGTTAGGTGGAAACGTCAAACTGAGAGTGATTGGATGAGGAAGGGCAGAGCGAGAAGAGTCACCAGCCAGATGGAGAACAAGCCGGACACACAAAATGGGACAGAGGTAAAAGCCACGAGACTTGGGGCAGCACATAGATTAATAAAAATGGGTTAAGTTGTAAGAGCTAGTTAGTAACAAGACTGAGCTATTTGCCGAGCATTTATAATTTATATTAAGTCTCCAAGTCAGTTATTTGGGAAATGGCTGTTGGGTATTTGGGAATAGGCTGTCAGGACAGAAAAACTCTGCCTATAGACCTCTCTGCACATGTACCATGGCACACATGTATACACACATGCACACATGCATTACACACTAAATAAATACATAATTAAATGTTTTTTAAAATTAAGTAAAAGAACTATAAGTTATAAGGTAGGAAGGGGGGAAGTATAGAGCTGAACAAAGTGGTTTTCTCCCGAGCATCCCCTTGCTGGTGCTAAGCCCTCGTTGGCACAGTTGTGGAGACAGTGGTCTCTTACATGCATTACTTCCTGACTGATAACTGCTCCCCTTGGAAATGCAAAAGCAGGCTTTAAACATGACAGGAATAGCAGGATTGTTCAAGAGGTTCAGAGATGAGGAGGGACTCGTGGAGGATTTGAAGTTCACTAGCTTCATGGGCATCGTTTTCACTTAGGTTGATCCTCCTAAAACAAAATGGGAGGAAGCCATCTCCGGCCCTGGAGAACTGACTACCTCATGGGGAGTTACTTCACTGCAGCTAGTAACCCTTCCATTGAAAGGAATGTCTAAAAATTCTAGAATTGGATTTTAACATCACAGCCCCTCTGCCTGCAGACTTTCCCTTTTCCACATCCCGTAATTTCATGGCCCCAGGAGACATTAAAGAGACCAGTTTGGTCTTCATTCATGGTCTAAACACACACGGCAGTACATTTCTGAGAATGGTAGCTATCGTTATTTATGATAAAATTTTGGTAGCTTGCTTTGATTTCCATTCCCGTCCTCTCAAACTTTACGGTCCTGTCTTATCCTTTGTTCTGCTAGCATGAGAAGAACAGTCAATAATTTTAAAAGCACTTGCCTAGACGCAAGAAAGCTTCCACCTAAAGAACAACTCAGGCGTCGGGGAATGGTTCAGTTGACAGAGGGCTTGCCTAGCATGCAGGAAGCTCATGGCTTCAGTCCCTAGTACCATATAAACTCGGTTGGTGGCAGATTCTGTCATCCCAGCACCCTCGAGGTTGAGACAGGAGAAGGAGAAGTTCAGTTATCCTTGACTATACAGCGACTGGAAGCCAGCCTGTGCTACTTAAGAGCCTGACTTTAAAAATAAATAAATGAGGCTAGCAAGAGTTTCATCAGGTAAAGGTGTTTCCTGGCCACATGAGTTCTATCCCTGGAATCCATGTAAAGGAGTTGGGAGAGAACCAACTTCACAATTGTCCTCTGACCTGCATATAAACTGGGCTACACATGCCCACACATATGCACATACATTTTAAACAATAATAAAAAAGCTTCTCGGATGTGTATGTTTAGCTCAAAACAGGAAGGAGTAGTCTAAAACCACATTCAACACACATCTCCTTCAAATGATAAAAGGGTTTCAAATTATGAGCATTGATAAGGCCATACTTACTTGGGAATGTTTCCTGAAATTTATCAGGAAGCAGAGGAAGGTGAAGGAAGAAGAAGGGGGTCTTCATCCATCTGTAGCCCACATGTGTTTTCATGAGATGTAATGTGACTTAACACAACTTCTGTTTAGAGACAGCAAGTGTATATACTTTGTGGGTGGCACCATGTCGGGTGAATTCTAAGCATCTTGAAGACAAAACAAGCCCGATTTTTCATCTGGGAAAGTCACTTCATTTTCTATTTTCAGCTGGAAAATTTGGAAATCTATTCAGTGAGACTGTGTTTACTGAAACATTTAGGTAGGAAGCAAGATCTCAGTCAAGAATTTTTAGTTAATCTTCCACAGCCTGTACACACACACAAAAAGATATTACTGGAAACATTTCCAAATTTGTTTATCCTCAAATAATGTGCTCTCTGTTCATTCTTTAAAAAAAAAGGAAGAATTCCACAGAAAGAAGTGCTTCCATGACTGGCTGAATCATTCTGTGGAGACTTTTCCAGTAAGTTACATTATGCTGGATACTGTTCAAAAGAGAAAATGTCAAACCCACTGAGGTTCAGTGTGCCGTGTGGGTGGGTTTGCTCAAGCACAGAAATCAAATATAGGCATTGGAACCAATATCTTGGGAAAAAGGAGAATGACTCACAAATCAGGGATGGAATTTTAGAATTCTTTTGCAGGCAAATATTAAAAATGAATGTAAATTCAAACTACACAAGTGACATTGTATTTTTTCTTAGAATATTAAGTTGAAAATTGGATGTCATAAAATTCAAACTTTCTCCCTTGCAACACTTTGTTACATGTTTCTGATAGACTTTTGCATTTCTGTTCAAAATCTGGTGATGAGGATTCAGCCTGTGGCATAGCCCCCTTCCTTCATCAGGTAAATAGTTACCTATGGTAGGGTGCGGTTATAAGATTCTTTCATTCATCTGCATTTTATAAGCTTTCCATAAATGGCTTACATTTATAAAAGAAAATACATTACAACCATCAGTAATTCAAATACAAAATTGAGGTTTTTCATTCTAAAAGTCAAGACTGCACAAGATCAATCCACAGAAAATTGGACACTAAGATTTCCAATGTTCCAAAACACATTGCTAACCCCAAATTCACTCACATCACCATCATTCAAGGTGCTGTTGATGACACTGTCTCAGCCAGTTTGCTCTTGGCCAAACAGCATGCTCCTTGGTAAGGCTTGGGCTAAGCACCTTCTACTTTCTTCTTAGCACACCAAGAATCTCAAATGGTTTGAAACTGTATCACTCTGGAGACCAATCAATCTCGCTGCTCCAAGCCATCAAATTTACCATGTCCTATAATTATCTAAATGATTTTTAATGTAGAACTTAACATTTATCTCTGTCAAGTTTGATCACATCACCCCAGTTTCTTCTTCCTCAACAGGTGCTGAGGAGAGCTGTGGAAACATGGCTATGGGGAACCATTCCTGCATGTGAAGAGCATGTTCTACACAATTGCTCAAGCCTCCACAACATGGTTTTGCTTCCTCGGTCCTCAGCCCTCCTTCCCTACTGATAGAGAACTATTAACACAAACCCTTAATTCACTCTCTTGTCCATGGGCCTATAATACCAAATTTCATTCATTAGCTTGCTGAAACCATGTCCTACACCATTCTCCCTGATCCATCATTAGAGTAATTTAATTACTAGACAGAAAATCCAACTCACAGAGGACCGCACTGGTTTGTGGACCTCAAAAGTTCAAACCTAGAAGTAGGTTGATGAAGATGCTGGGGTAATGTCACCAAGAACTGGTCTCTCTCTACTTCCTGGCTTAAGACTTTTCAATCTCAGACTCCAAGTGAAATGAGGTATCTGTGGGCACCTTCAAGTTTACATCCCATGAAAGCCCGCTACATGTAAATTACCATCACTGCTTTAGGAGTCATAGGAAGCATACATGTCAGTCAGAGGGTCCTTGACCACACAAAGGCAGGATGGTTTAATGTAGTTCTCAACCTTCCTAATGCTGAGACCCTTTAATACAGTTCCTCATGCTGTGGTGACCCCCCCCCAACCATATAATTATTTTCATTGCTACTTCATAACTGTAATTTTGCTACTATTGTGAATCACAATGTTGTAGTGATATTTTAATTGTGCTGAAATGTGATTTTATTTGTATGTTAATAAATAAAGTTTGCCTGGAGATTAGAGGTTACATAGCGAGGTCACACAGTGAGCCATAAGCAGAAGCCAGGCAGTGGTAGCACATGCCCTTAATCCAATCACATGGCAGGCAGTCTCTGTGTGGTCAAGGGCACAGCCAAGTGTGGTGACACAAGCCTTTAATTCCAGTACCAACAATAGAGACCTGGAGGTCTGTATAGATAGGCAGTGATGAGGAAGTCATGTGGCTGGGCTTAGAGCCAGTGAGAAAGCAGAACAGAAAGGCAATAAAAACACAGGTTACACAGGAAGAAGTTCTCTCTGTGGAAGCGATGGCGATGAGGTGGTAAGATAAGGCAGACATGGCTCTTTGCTAGTGCTCTGATCTCTCCGGCTATTACCTCTGTATTTGGCTCTGTGTTTCTTATTTAATAAGACTGTTTAGAAATTCATCTACATAATATAAATATCTGTGCTTTCCAACAGCCCTAGGTGACCCCTGTGAAAGGGTTATTTGATCCCTGAAGGGGTCATGACCCACAGGTTGAGAACTGCTGGTCTAATGGGACCCTATATGCTTTAGGACAAAATGGATCTGGATTTAATATACCGTTTGTCACTATGTAAGAGATTCAGTGTTGGTTTCCTTGATTGTTAAGTGGAGACCATATAGCAGAGTTGACTTGATGTCCTAAAATTTAAATGAAATAATGTAAATAAAGTGCATAAGACAGTGCAAGTCATGTCACTGATGCACATCATATCAGCAAATCATGTACCAAAGTATCAGTAACATAGCAGGGCCAGGCATGCTGTGACGCAAATATCAATTAGGATACTAGGGTGTTAGAAGGCTCAGAGCTGACATGGACATCAGAGCAGAAAAGGACTCTATGAAGAAGGTGGTGTTGGAGGTGGTTCTTATACAAAGCAAAGGTGATGCTAAGTAGCATCTTCAGGGTGCCAATGATGTACAGCGCATGTAGGAGATGAGGTGAGTATGTGGAACGATAGACTGGGCTTGGCTTGTGGGGGTTTGGGTGGGGCTAAGAAGCTTGAAGTCAATTCACTAAATGAGAAGCCCAGACATTGGCAAGCAAAAGAGAGAGACATGACAAGGAGACACGTGTGTTTCAAAGACTGACTTTGGTGTACAAATGAACAGAAGCGCCAGGAGACAGATGTCAGTGGCTAATCTGGAAATTCATTTACAAATCACAAGCAAGTATAAAGGAAGGGTTCCTCTCAAGTAGTGCCATGGTAACAGAGTAAAAAGATATGTGAAATAGATTCAGCAGCTGATTGGCTGTTGGAAATGAAAGGGAAAAATCAACATGTATTCATTTTGAACCCCAGATGGCTTAAAGAATAAAGATGCCATTGACATGAGGAGAAAATAAAAACAACTCCGACATGGTGACTTTGGAGTCCTTATGAAATATTCAGATGGGTCATGGACAGATTAAAAGCATTGATGGGAGAGTTTCAACCACTGTTTAATTTTTATCCTCCCTCCCTCCCTTTCTGCATCCCTCCCTCCATCTCTCCATCTCTACCTCCTTCTCTCCCTTTCCCCCTTATATGTGTGTTTACTTTCCCATTATTATAATTGTCAGTTTTAGCCATCATCTACAGCTTCCAGAACAATACCATTTTTAGCTTAGATTCATGATTTAAAAAAAAAGTGTTTCCCTGGTCTTTGCCAATACTCTAACCTCAGAAAGTCTCTCTACTTCTATCAAGAAGATTATTCCAGACATTCCACTACACAGGGCATGGTTGTAACCTAATAGCCCTGTAAATAGTATGTTGAAATCCCCATGTATCACAGTTTGGGTCCCCACATAAGCCAGAGAACAAATCTTTTTCTTTTGTATTTCTCAGTGAAGAAGTATCCATGAGTGGGTCTACTTATGTCCCATGTTTTAGGAAAACTGCTCATTCTATTTCTGTAACAGTTCTTGTCTGGGTCAAATACAGAATGAAACACTGGAAATCCTGAGCATAGATCTGAGTTCTGAGCAGAATTCTCAATCTGAAGCCATATCTGGCTGGTCTTGGTTCTTCACAAGACACACTGGAATTGCGACTCAATCATTTTGAATAAATGATTGCATGTCAATGTGGTAGTTTGATTTAAAATGTCCTCTATAGGCTCATATATTTAAATGTTTAGTCCACAACAGTTTGGAAGGGATTAGGAGGTGTGGCCTTGTTGAAGAAGGTGTGTTACTAGAGTAAGTTTGGAGGTTTCAAAGGTCCACACAGTTCTGTATACTCTGAGTGTGTTGCTCAGATTGATTAATAAATAAAGTGCTGATTGGCCAGTAGCCAGGCAGAAAGTACAGGCAGGACAAAGAGAAGAGAAGGCTGGGAAGTAGAAAGGTGAGTCAGGGAGATGCTGCCAGCTACCTACCGCCATGAGAAGATGTTAAGATACCGGTAAACCACGAGCCATGTAGCAACTTATAGATTAATAGAAATGGGTTAATTTAAGATGTAAAATCTAGATAGCAAGAAGCCTGAGCCATTAGGCCAAGCAGTTTAAATAATAATTTAAAAAGAGGGGGGGAGGATTTAGCTTAGTGGTAGAGTGCTTGCCTAGCAAGCACAAGGCCCTGGGTTCGATCCCCAGCAAAAAAAAAAAAAAAAAAGCCCACACCATTCCCAGTTAGCTCTCTCTGACTCATGCTTATAGATCATATGTAAGCTCTCAGCTACTGCTCTAGCCCCATGTCTGCATGCTGGCTACCATGTTCCTTGCCATGATTGTCATGGGGGGGTGAACTAACTCTAACCCCTGGAACTCTGAGTTCCAAAACTGTTTCTACTATAAGTTACCTTGGTCATAGGGTCTCTTCACAGCAGTTGTAAAGTAACTAAGACAATCGGTTACTGATTAAAATAACAATCCAATAAATCTTTGAATCATAACAATTCCATGAGGTTTACTGCAAGTTTGGCATTTCAACTTGTTTCGTCTTCAACATTTTTCCATGTCAAATTTGAGAAATATTTAAAATGCTTGGATGATTTCTTTTGTTTAATCGTGAATGCCTACAACAAAATACAAAGGTCTACTGGGTGATTTTCAGTGAATGACCTAGTTAGGAATTCTACTGCTGTGCTGAAACACCATGAAATAAAACTCAGGGAGAAAAGTGTTTATTTGGTTTACAATTCCAAATCACTGCTCATCACTGAAGAACGTCAGGACAGGAACTCACACAGGACAGGAACCTGGAGGCAGGAGCTGATGCAGAAGCCATGGAGGGGTGCTGCTTACTGACTTGCTCATCTTGGCTTGCTCAGCCTGCCTTCTTATAGAACCCAGGACCACCAGCCCATAGATGGCACTACCCATAATGGACTGGGTCCTCCCCCATCAACCACTAATTAAGAAAATGCTTTATAGCTGGATCTTACGGAGGCATTTTCTAAATTGAGGTTCCTACCTTTCAGATGACCCTAGCTTGTGTCAAGTTGACTTAAAACTAGCCAGGACAGTGAGTAAAAGAAAACATGGACTGTGGTCCAGTGATGTAAGGAAGCTAGAACGTGCAGAACAAATGCCTTTTCCCTTCTTGTACACACTATCACTTCATCTCAGATGGAGCAGTAATCTTATCCTCCAGATCTGTGAAGTCTAAGCCAGGACATGGGTGAAACAAAAATAGAATTTTTTAGAAAATCAGAGGACAGGGTCCAATTGGAGGCAAAGAATGCAAAGAAATCAGATATCAAAAACTTTAAAAAAAAGAAATGCATATGTTCTCAAGTAGACTTGACTGTCAAGAAAAAGCTTAAAGAAGAAAAAGCATTTAATTTTTAACAACATTTACCCACTCACTGCCTCTTGCCCAAGTTGTGGGTTGATTTAGATAACAAATTAAACCAACAGTTATCCTGATGTGTGCATAGAACTTTGCCTTGAAATAAAATGAAATTTTGCTTCTCTTCACTATCTCATTTCATCTAGCTAAAACCAGCATAGACTAGGAGACATGAGAGCAAAGGGTTAGACGTATATCAGTGTCTCTTGACAATAACTGTATGGAGCTATAGCAACATTATGCATTCCCATCAGTTGGCACTGAAATGAAATTAGTGTGCTTGAGATCCTGTGAATACCTGGTGTTTTGAAGAGGCTGAACTTGGCAGATGTGTAATCAAGGAAATCATCTTGAGAGAGTGCTGTGTGAAAAAGCCTGCTGAAGCAATTTGCAAGCATTCTTCTGTGAGGGGGAAGGAACAGAAGACCAGCCAATCAACTTGGGAGTGTTGGAGCTGTCTGCCTTTTATTTCCATGACGGTCATCTTCATGTCTAATCTTTTGGCCCTGTTTAGTTCTTGCAGCTTTTGTCTTGGAATCAGGAGCGAAAATCTAAATTCTGAAACGCTGCACCAATGAGGGTTTGCGTGTCTCAGTGGGTGAAAGCCAATGTCAAAACTACATGCCATCTGATACCTGAAGCAGGCCGATGGCTTCTACAAATCATAACCAAACACAGCCTTTTGTTTATACTTCCTCATGTGAGTAAAACACCAAAGCAAGTCAGAAATCTTTAATTGACTTGGGGCTTTCAAACATGCACACACACACACACCATCCTGCCTCTGATTCCTCCACCTAACCTTTACTCATTCCTTGCCAACATGATTATTCAGTAACAGCCCACTGCAGCTGGTTTATGGGAACTGGATGATAAGGGAAAGTAAATAAGAAGTATAATGATGTGTACACATGCTTTCTGCTCAACAGCTAATTGGTGGCTCTTCACTACACTCAGGCATAATATGATCAGTAGGCTCTAGAAAGGCAGTTGTTTTAAAGGCTACCCACAGCTGGAAATACCTCAGTGCAGTGGTTCTTAACCTATGGGCCGTGGCCCCTTTGGCGATTGAATGACCTTGTTACAGGATCACATATCAAATATCCTGAATAGCAAACGTTTACATGACTACTCATAACAGTAGAAAAATTACAGTTATGAAGTAGCAATGAAAATAATTGTATGGTTGGAGGTCAGCACCACATGAGGAACTGTATTCAAGTGTCAAAGCATTAGGAAGGCTGAGAACCTCTGTCTCAGCGGGAGGACACCTGCCTAGCAATTGGCATTAGATCAATCCTCAGCAGCGAAAAGGAAGTAAGGAAGGGAAGGAAGAAAAGAGAAATGAAAAAAGACTAGAAGAAAGAGAGAGAGAGGAAAGAACAAGAGAGGCTAAAGTGAAGACAAATTATCAGCGTGACACTGGGAAGAAGATAACCAATATTTCCATTTATAAATAAGGAAAGAGAGACTCGTGTGAGGTATGAGACAGATTGTCCAAGGTCAAGTGGCTTGTGAGCTGTAGATGTGGGCTGTGAGCCAGGCATTTCTGATGCCAAAACTGACACTCTAATACCACACCATTATGAAGCTTCGTTATTTGTTCTGTTATCTATGGATAGAAACAATATTCACACTGATGCTTTAACAATAAAATCCTGTCCAAGAGTCTGTACATGAAATAAATAAGCAGACCTGTCCAGAAGAGTAGTAAATAAGCAAGCAAAACAGAATTTCCAATCCTGCAACTTGACAATCCACCTACATAGACCTGGTTTTCCTCTCCCCTTCAGAGAAAAGATGAATGCACACTCCAATCCCCAGCTCCAGGCCTTTTACTATTCAGTATTTATGTGCTTAACCCACTTCTGAGTTGCAGTTCCTACTGAAACGAAAACACAATTGTCTGTTACTACAAACAGTAAGATATTCATCTGCACGCACTTCTAAAATATTATTTTGAGTCTGACATGAAGGCCTAATAAGCAAGCTGTCCATTCTTTCAAGTCTAGTTCTTGAAGCCTTCTCTTTAGACCTCTAATAATATCATCACGTTCCTGGCTCTTTGTACACAACAAGAAGCCAACCACTAGCCAGGACTTTATTTACTGACTTTGAAAGCACACAGGCTAGAAACAAATAAACGAGATACTGGAGTGCATAGACTCTTTCTTGTCCCCCTTTCATTTTTTTAAAATTTTCATTGTGCATATATATTTTACATGGTACTGTGTTATACAAGGACACTTTCATAACATGTATATTATCTGGTGAACATATTCCCCTCCAAACTCCCTATCCCCCCATTTGTTCTAGACAGTTTCGATTCTATCTTCATGTTTATATGCACACATGATTTCATGTATCTATACAAAGTTTCGGCACCACTAAAGAAATAAAACATAAAATATTTGTCTTTCTGAGATAATCTGGGTTTGCTTAATTTGATAGTCTCCAGTTGCATCCATCCTTTATAAATGTCATCACTTTGTGGCTGAAAAAACTTCTGTGTATCAACAGAGGAACAGACGAACTTATTTTCTTCTTAAGATCACTGGGGTTTTGCCTCAACATCTGTCTGTGTGAGGGTGTCAGAAGCCCTGAAACTGGAGTTACAGATGGATGTGAGCTGCTACGAAGGTGCTGGGAATTGAACCCAGGTACTCTGGAAGAGCAGCCAGTACTCTTAGCCTCTGATCCATCTTTCCATCCCTTGAACTTATTTTCTTAACTATGATGTTCACTTGAATCATAACTGGAAGATGCCACTGTTGGGTATACTGAGAACCTCCACAAATCGTCTGCCCACATTCTGGAGCCAGGTTGCTCCCATCTTCAATGACTCAGGGCCAACCTCTCGTCATCACTAAGGGCCAATGGAACATGTTTCCTCCATCTCCACCTGTGCTGTATTTCTCCATGTGCATGCTCCAATCCCCTCTAAAGCCTGCCATCACAGCCTGGTCCATTATTGTCTCCATCCCCACCGAGAGGCAGACATTTACATTGCCCCCCCACCTCCCCAATAAATATCTCTTGCATGACGTCTGTTCCATGATGCAGTTTTTGTGGCATTCCTTGCCCCTGTCCCATTGCCAAGCTACTCTTTGCCACAAAGCCCTTTCAGCCACCTCTAGAGAAGAAATGAAACTGAGTTCTGTCAAGGAAACCAAACCCAACACTGAAAACCAGCAGAAAGTGATCTGAGTGAGAAGGCTTCAATGGTGCTTTTCAGAATTGAGCTCTGAAGATACAGAAGAGATCTAATAACAACAGAAAGAATTTTTTTTTGAAGTTCAGCTGCAAAGTACAGAAATGGCAGGCTTTCCGGGCGGTGGTGGCACATGCCTTTGATGCCAGCACTCAGGAGGCAGAGCCAGGCAGATCTCTGTGAGTTCAAGGCCAGCTTGGTCTACAGAGCGAGTCCTAGGACTGCCAGAGATACACAGAGATCCTGTCTCAAAAAACAAACAAAATGATGCAGGAGGACAAGCCATGGTAAGGAACTTTACATCTGTAGCATGTGGCCTCCATTCCACTGTCCAGATTTAAAGGGGGGGGGGGTAGAGAAGAAACTATGCCCCTTTCCTTTATGAATATATTTTAGGAATTGTACAAGGTACTTCAGCTAACTGGCCAGTCATGTGGTTATACTTGGCTAAAAGGGGTTGGGAAATGTAGTCCTAATTCCAGAGATTCAAATGCCAAGCTATCAACTATGTCGTGTTACCAAAGAAGGGAAGCTTGACACTGCCAGGCAAACAGCAAGTTTGCCCTCAGGAAACCATAGGAAGTGTCTTAGGAACAATGACATTCCTATACAGGACTTTCTCAATGAAGTCTAGACTCATTTAATTGGAGATGTAGTATTTCTAGCTTTGAATCTCCCTAAGATAAAATTAAAATCCATCTTATGTAGTACTTTGGGGGAAGCAGAAGGCATGGATTTGGGGATTTTGAAAGCCACCAGTCAGCTTTCAGGACCCTAAGCTGACTGTTTTAAGAATTCCCATCCTCTTGCTCAGAAGAAAAAGACAAAAGTCCACATAGTGATATCTGAGGTCATGTCGGCATGGTTGGGTCCCATGCCACTCACTTGCTCACATCTTTTATTTCCAGAAGACCAAACTATTTCACCACTACTGACGTTATCATTATACTTCATGATTCTATTCTTCGTACAGTTACTCAGTGTGAGCCATTAGGCATGAGTTCTCACACCTAGATGTGGGCAGCTAGGACAGAGTGCTGAGTGATCCTGCATCTGGAATGAATAACATCAGCAGCAAATAATTATCATTTGCTTAGTAAGTGTTGAGTACTATGCTATGGCATTATTTTCCTATCGCTTTCAGTGACCTGCTGTGGGATATCTTTCTGTACACTGTGACTATGTACTGCTCTCAGTGGTTGATAAAAAAGCTGTTTGGCCAATGGTGAGACAGAATAAGGTTAGACGGTACATTCAAACCAAAGACAGCACCCTGGAAAAAAAGAACCTTCTAAATTTCCAAGAATGAACGAAATCATAAAGGAAAAGCTCAATGGGTATTATTAAGCTTATATCTGTGTCCTGTTGTCAAAATATAACTAAAATTAGAGGGGATTTCAAGAAACTAGGAGAACATATTTATCTCAACTATGACAGAAAAGAACATTCTACTGTGTGTGAAATCAGTGAAATGAATGGGTGTAATAATATCATGGACGTAATAACATTATGGATAATATCATGGATGTAATAATATCATGGATATAATAATATGGATGTAATAATATTTGGACCCACTAAAAGCTTCAACCAGCAACCTGGGAGACTCCTACAAACAAAATCTTGGATAACATAAGCCAGGTTTCAAAGGGAGGTATAACTCAAACCCATGAATGCCTATGCATGCAACCCAAAGGGAATGAAAAGAAAATGATCATCAAAAGGTGGGGGCAGGGACAGTAGTCACCTGATGTGTCTCAGCATGAGCCACAGTTGCAAGGAAGAATTCTGTATATGTAGTTTTCACACTGAGCACATATTTTACATGTGCTCTTCATTATACATAGTGGTCATTGCTTATCCTCCTTGGTTTTGCTTCCTACAGATCCAGTTACCAGGGTTCCAACTACAAGCATTGCAATTTAAAGAAAACAGTAAATTTTAAATTGTGTGCTGATCTGAGTAGTGTGATGAACGTCAGCACTCCTCTTTATCCTACCCTTTAGGGAATTATCCCTTTATCAGTGTGTCCACGCTGGTACACTCCCCATGCACTGGGAACTCAGTACCTACTAGATCAGCCATCAAGGCACTGAAGTACCTTGCTCACACAGTCCTTATAAAACCATCCATCTACTGTTATTGTAACTGATAATGACCCCAAAGCACATGTGTAATGATGCTGGCAAGCCCTATGTGCTAAAGGAAAATGGAAAGTGCTTCTTTTCATTTGGAAAGGTGAATGTCTCCGTAAGGAAAGGAAGATTGCATGCCAAGGTTGCAAAAATCGATACTAAGAATGAATTTCCCACCTGTAGAAATGGGGAAGACGACTGGCTGGAAACATATGCTTAGTATTACTGTGACACCTGAAGCCAAAAAGAGAAACAAATTTGTTCACGATAAGTGTTTTAAGAACATTTAAGAAAAGCATGAAACGTGTATATAGTGAAGGGGGGTAATAGCACACACCACTTGCAGCAGCTGTGTACACAAACCTTTTCCCCAGAGTGGAAAAAAGACTAAAGGGAACTATACCACATGACTTACCATGGTTTTCTGAAGAAGGTAGAAGCTGTGATAATGTTTTCTTATTCACTTTCTCTCCCTGGGGTTACTGATCCTGGCTCAATACATTAGCTTGAGTTCCAATTTTACAGTTTCCTTTCTGAATCCGCCTTTTATCATCCCCACCACCTCTGTCTGAAGGTTCACTTTCTTTCAAGCTCCACAGCATGGTTTTACTTCCCAGCTCCCCACTTCTCTCTCATGTCTAGATCAGCACGGACATGGGCTCAGCATAATTTTCTTTCCTCTCTCACAGCAGCCTTACAATAACCCTTCAGCACGTCCCAATGACAGTCCCAGGCATGCTGCATGTATCATTCCTGGGACTTAGTGATGTGAATATACCCCATGTTTTGACGCTGTGATGGGTGCTAATGATATGCCTTTGTTTTTGTTGAAGGGATTGCTATCCAGGACCATACTTGAGACAGGGGGATTTCAGCATGGTGGACAAGTGTATAGCATGACACAGATTCCATACACTGAGCTTTGAGTCTCACTATGGTCATTGAATTATTGCATGACCTTCAGCAAGTTATTCTTTTCATCTCCTTCCTCATCTGGAAAATACAGTTAATATTAACGCCTACCTTAAACCTTGGAAAGATGAAATGTAATGATCCATGCAAAGCTCTTAGCACCTTGCATTTAAAAGATGTTCCTGTTGTCATCTACCCAGTAACGACCTCACTTACCATCACTTCACATATCCAAGTGTATAGTTAAATTTTATAGAAGACACCCAGAACATTTTACAAGTAATTAACTTTATTAAAGGTTTTTTTGCCTGTACTTATCAGCTGCCATATCAGCAATGTTGTGTAAGAATATTCTCGAAGAAAGGCTATGCTCAATTCTTCTGTGCAATAAATCCCTTTAAGCAGTACAGTGCCATGGCCCTGCTTTAAAGGAAGTTAGAGTCTGCACTGGGTAATGTCCTTGGGGGGATGGAAGGATAAGGCAATGTGGACAGCGGTGGTGGGCAAGGCTTTTGTGAGTCACTGAGAACCGGTGCACACGCACCAAGGAAACCTGCCATGCAGCTCGTCACTGTTGCAAACCTAGGATTGAGTGTGAAAAATATGAGTCCTGAGGTGTGTGGCGACGGAGTTCTTAGATTGATGGCTTTGCTTTTCCTGATTGGTGGACTCAACTGTTTTGTATTTTGAGAACATAATAGCTAACTAATTAATATAGTTGTTTGGCCATCCTATAAGTACAGGGTATCTGTATATGACAGATGTCTGAATTACATGTCAAATACACACACACACACACACACACACACACACACACACACACACACACATTCATCTTCCATTCCTTTGCTGGAAATGGCTCTTCTTCGTGCCTTTGAAAGCCTGCATCCCTTCCAACACCCTCTCAGGAGAGCTCAACCAGCCAGCTGGGGAGGAACCTCTTTCCCTGCAGGAGAAATGCTCCCTGCAAACTGAAATACTTTTCCATCCCAGGGTCGCATTACCCAGATCACCCTCGAGCTCAGCTCCTTGGAGTGGTATCTATAAAATACGAAGCAATAGCTGTGTTTTGTGGGTAAAAATCAATGGTTTTCTCACAAAGGTGTGTGTGTGGCAAGCAACACAAAATACATTTACTTTTTGAGTCAGGCTGAGCAGTAACGGTACCCAAATAACAGGGCTACCTGATTTTACCTTAATAAATTACTTAGGCAAGCTCAAGGGCTTGCAAGTTCCCCATTACACCTTATCTATTATCTATAAGAAAATGAGTATGATTTTTGCTCTACATCTGACTTTGAAACCCCTTTCAATATACATGGGCTTAGTTTCTCTCATCTAACTTTAAAATATTACCCAGAAAAGCCACAAAGACCCTGGTTAACATATTCCATGCTTAACTATGTGCTTAACATTTATAGGTCATTTAGTCCTCGTCTGCATTATAATTTTGCTGTGTGCCATAAATGTAAAATGAGTTTCAGTGCACTGTGATGTATGGCTTCAGTTTATTACATTTCCATAAAGCTGTCCAATATTTACTATGGTTTTATAACTTTGCTAAATGATTTTCTTCAGCTGCCAATGCGAAGCCATTACCATAGTAACAGTGTGATTTTTTTTCTCTATCTCATTTGTGGGTTTCTTTGGTTTCACCAATGTGGCACATTTTCCATCCAACTTTACAGCACATAAAGTTGTAAAGGTGATAGCTGATCACCTTTACCACTGTAGTAATAACACAGCCTGGAACTTTACCCTTGGACCACTGGAAACAATTATTGGGAAGATAGTGAATGGCTTAGAAAATTCAACTTTGCCTCCTTGAGAAGGACAGGGAGGAACATCATGAAAGGTGAACCTGTCTTCTAGACATCTCCTAAAGGGATAGCATCCAGACAGGGCAGCTGATGCCTCCTTGTCAGCATCTTGGAGGTGCCCTAGGTATGCACTCAGATTCTGATCTCTCCCTGGGATGCTCAGGGAGACTTGCTCTTATTAGCACAGACCTCAGACCACTCTGTTGGATCTCATTGCCTTTACAAACCACAGTTCCAGATATTTTTTTAATGGTACATTTGCTTATTTCTTAGACTTTCATATTCAATCCAGAGTAATGAGCTTATGGCACTAGGGACCTTCTCTGCCTCTTTATCTTACATCCTGAGTATTAAGCACAATGTTTAGCACATAATAGACATTAGATGACTCAATAGGATTAAAAAATGACATCATCTTTTTCTCATCCATAGGGTATTGACTTCTGTAGACCTCCAATTACCAAAACTATGAAATGAAAACAGAAACTATATACTATGATTTTAAGACAGGCCCACAGTAAGCTCAACACAGTGACTACTTCTGTTGAGTTAAGGCAGCAGGACTGATGAAGCATCTCCCTGACCCTGAACTCAAGATGCCCCTGCCTCTGCCATGCTAGTGCATGCCTGGCTAAGATATCTACCTTCAGGCTTCAATACATGGATCTTTTCTAGGCAGCTGAGACTCTAAATAAACCTTGGTCTAGAATCCTTGTCATACTTCTATCAGCTCCTCTCTGGTGACATGATTGACAAGTTTATAGGGCAACACCTTTGTTTTTGCTAGTACCACACATCTGCTGCTCCTAATTCGACTCTACCTTCAACCCATCCCACACCTCAGCTGCTGACATCTCAGGTCATTTCTATATTGAAAGTTTTGTCTTCAGCTGTAACAGGAATCTTAAAAGGTCTTATAACAAAAAACCTGGAGCCAAATGTTGGGGTGAAAGCTGAAAGATCAGAGAAGCAGAGCAAGCCAGCCACGAGTTCTTACCTCTAGGAAATCCTCAGTATAAAGAATGAGTTCCTGTTTCCTCACACCTTATATACCTTTCTGTGTCCTGCCATATTACTTTCTGGGATTAAAGGTGTGTGCCACCACTGCCTGGTTCTGTTTCTCTCATGGACCCCAGTGTGATCTTGAACTCACAGAGATCCAGACAGATCTCTGCCTCCTGAGTAACAGGATTAAAGGTGTGTGCCACCACTACCTGACTTCTATGTCTAATTTAGTGGCTGGCTCTTCCTCTGACCCCAGGTAAGCTTTATTGGAATATACAATATATCACCACATGCAGCATGTTGTGCAGGTAAAGACACGGGTGTCCTGAGTGGAAGATGGGATCTGTTAAATTCTTCAGAAAAAGCAGTACATTTGATCTTACATCTTCAGAATTATTTTAACTGATTATATATATATTTATATAAAATTATGATATTATTTAAATGTATGTGTGGTATATTTGCATGTACATTTCTCTGTGTGTACTTAGGTGCATGCAAGTGTGCTCAGGCATGCAGAAGCCAGACACAGACATCAGATGTCATTTAGTCACTCTCTGCTTTTGAGACAAGGTCCCTCACTAAACCTGAAGATCATCTGTTTACCAAACTGCTTGTCAGCATGCTTTAGGGATCTGCCTTTTTCAGCTTCTGCCAGCACTGGAGTTAGAAACCAGTGCTCAATGCCTGGCTTTTTTGGTGGTGGATCCCAACTTGGTGGAGCAGGGGTCTTCAACCTTGCCTGGCGAGCAGTTTTTGACTTTTCAGCCCCTCGTTACAGAATTTTTATACTTATGTATCATTTTATTTTGTTCCAATTCATCCCCTCTTCCTCTGCCCTCCTCTGTGCCTCCTAATCCCTCCCTCACCAGACAGCCCCTCTCTTTGCTTTCATGTTACATTAACTCCATTGCCTTCTCTTCCCCACTCCCTGAAGATCCCTTCCTCTCCTCTCATGGACCCACACATAAACACACACATCCATGTAAACCTAGGATCTGCAAAGGTAGAAAATGCAGCCATCGTATCTCTGCATCTGGCTTGTTTCACTTGACGCAATAACTTCCAGATCCATTCATTTTCCTGCGAATGTCATGATTTCATCTTTCTTTATCTATTCATCTGTTGATGGATATCTAGATTGGCTCCACTTCCTGACTATTGTGAATAATGCAGCAATAAACACGGATTAACAAGTATTTCTACAGTGTGTTGATTTAGAGTGCTACTGATATATATAAGATTAATACAGCTGGGTCATATAGTGGTTCTATTTTAAGATTTCTAGAGACATACTGGCTTTTAAAGTGACTGCACGTGTTTGTGTTCCCACCAGAAATGTTTAAAGGGTCCTCTTTCCCCACATCTTCACTAATATGTTTGTCATTTGCTTTCTTGAGCGTGGGCACTGACATGCCTGAGGTGGCTTGGACTCTCAAAGCAGATGCATTTCTCTGACAGCTAAGGATATTAAACACTTGGATGAGTGTGTATTGACCATTTGCATTGTTTCTTTTGAGACTACTCAGTCAATGAGCCCATTTATTGATTGGTTGATTTAGAGGTATGGAGGGTGTCTTTTTCAGTTCTTCACATAGTCTACATGTTAATCCCCATCTGAAGTATAAACGGCAAATATTTTCTACCACTCTGGTGGCTGTCTCTTCGCTTGTAAATTTTGCCTTTGCTAAGCGAAAGCTTTTTAATTTCATGTAAACTCACTTTTTCCTGTACTCTTGGAGCCTTTTCTAGAAAGTCTTTCACCTCTGCCTCTATCTTGAAGTGTTTTTGTGTTTTCCTCCTGCAGCTTTAAAGTTTTGGGCCTTAATGAAGATCTCCAATCCAATTTGAATTGCATTTTGTGCACCATGAGAGATATGGATCTGGTTTTATTCTCTTACAAAATGTAGTTTCCCCATACTTTAAAGAAGCCGTCTTTTCTCCAAAGTTTGTGTTTTACTCCTTTGCCAAAAACAACCTGACTGTAGCTCTGTGGCTTCCTTTTTTCTCTTTTCTGTTGTTTTATATGTCTATTTTTGTACCAGTCATATTCTGGGGCATTTGTTGTTACTATTACTCTGTAAGATAGTTTGAGATCAGGTATTTATGGTACCTCTACCGTTGAGTGATGCTTTGGTTATTTGGGGGTGTTTTGTGTGTCCATATGGATTTTAGGGATTTCCAGATAGTTTTTTTTTATAAGTCTGTGAAGAATATCACTAAGATTGATATTGAGTGTGTGAAATCTGTAAACTGCTTTCAGTAATATAGTCATTTTCACAATATTAATTATGCTATGATTAGCATGGGAGGTCATGGTCATTTCTTCCTGTACTGCTTCCTCCAATTTCTCTCTTTCATTGTCTTAGAAGTTTTCACTATACAGGTTTTTGTTTTCTTAGTTGATTCCTGGATGGGTCTTTCTCTATTTCTTCCTTCCTTCCTTCCTTTCTTTTTTAGCCTACTGTGAATGGATATTTTCCTTTCTCAGCAAGTTCAGTATTTGTATGTAGAGAAGCTACTAATGCTGTAAATTAATTTTGTATTATGCTACTCTGCTGTAACTGTTTATTGTGTCTAGACATTTTCTGATGACGTCTTCAGGGTCTCTTACGTATAAGATCATGTCACCAGTTGAGATAATTTTATTTCTCCCTTTCCCACTTGTATCCCTAATGTTTCTTTCGCTTGTCTTGTTGCCCATAGAAGATTTCAAGTGCTATACTGAATCAGAGCAGTTAACAGTAGGTACCTCTGTCATTCAGCATTTCAGAGAATACGCTTCCAGGTTTTCATCATTTAGTGCAATGCTGGGTATAGGTTTGTCATATACAGCCCAGATTAAGGTGTATTTCCTCTGCTCTCGATTCTTTGGGGTCCCTATCACAAAGGGCTTTTGAACTTTGTTGAAAATCTTTTTTGCATTGATTGAAATGATCTTCTGCATTTTCCTTACCTATATTTGTGTACTATATTATATTTAGTGATTTGTGTATGTTGAACCAACCTTGCATCACTACACCGAAACCAACTTGCCCCATAGTGTATGGTTTTCTTAATGTAGACTTAGATTTGGTTTGCTAGAAATTGTACTCAGAATTTCTGCATCTAGGGTCATTTGGGAGGTTGACTGAGAGTTTTCTTTTCTGTTGCAGCCTTACCCAGTCTGGGTGACAAGGTAATGCTGCCCTCATTAAAGAGATGTGGCACTGCTCCTTTCTTTTGTATTGTTTGCAATGCTTGGAGAAGCTTTGGTGTTTACTCTTCTTAAAGGTTCGGTAGAATTTGGCATTGAATCCACCAGTCCTGGACTCTTCCTTGTTCGATGGAATTATTTCCTTACGCTAAAGAAAGATAACTAAATTGAAAATCACATGGAGTCAATACAACAAAGGGAGAGTATTTAGATGCCAAGATGTTTCTTAACAGCACCGTGTGTCTTCATGAGAAAGCCCCACTCTCCATAAAGCAGGCCAAGCGGCTGTGCCTGAGATTTTAGCTAGAAGGATGAAGAGAGTGTTCCAAAAGGCTGAGCTTGGGCCCATGCCCACAATGCTCAGCCAGCTTGCTCTTGCTTCACAGCCTTAGATGTGCCACCACTCAGTAGCCATACTGCAATGGTAAAAAAGGGAACGCACTAAGGGGAAGTCAAGAGACAGCACATGGAAAGTATCCTAACCCTCACGTTCCATTCACAAACACAACGACCATGCCCATTTGAAAAGGACAGCATGTTAGCCAACAGATTAATGGCATCATCTGCAAAGATTATGTGTGAATAAGTGTTCCCAATCTCTTTCTTGTGGAGTCACAGGAGGCTAAATGCAAGCAGTATGGGGGCTTGGTACTGAGTATGTTAACCCGTTCCTGAAACTCAAATTTATGAAAGAATACTATTATAAGGACATTATGATTAATTATAATGGACACACATTACTGGTATGTAGTGGCGTTTAATGAAAAGGCAAATAATAACTACATAATTTCAAATACAGAACTAGCTGAAGTTGTTCCTGATTCCTTTGAAATCTTTTCAAAAGTAAAGAATGCTTCTCTTTGTTTTCCAGAAGAGGGCCCAGATCTCATTACAGGTGGTTGTGAGCCACCATGTGGTTGCTGGGAATTGAACTCAGGTCCTCTGGAAGAGCAGTCAGTGCTCTTAACCTCTGAGCCATCTCTCCAGCCTGCTTCTCTTTCTTTATACCTATTATTTTCTGTTACTTCAACAAGACAGAAATGTTATGGGGTTTTTTGTTTGTTTGTTTGTTTCTTGGATTGATTTAAAAATTTTCCTTTGGTCAAATTGATGAAAAAAAAAAAAAAAACCACAAAGCTTTGTGATATGCTACAACAAAATATTCAACAAAAATGCACTAGAGCAAAACCATTTAATCTCCTTATATTATCCAGGAATTTTCTTTCTCAAAATCAATATTAATTAAGTATACTACAACAAATGGACTCACAATGGAGAAGTAATCAAAACATGCAGCCATTTGTGGCCAACCCTATAGGGCTTAATTACTGACATGTGTTACCACCTTATTGGCAATTCAGCATAAATATCCAGACAGAATCCTCTAGGGGTAGAACAGTATACTTCTTGTAATGAGTTCTGTTTTCCCTTTCACATAAATGTATGGGAGGCAAATCTTCATGCATGCATGCATTCATTCCACAAGTAATCATTGCCTGCCTCACCACTTTGGAGCAAGTGCCGTCATAGGTATAAGATATGTAAGGTGGAGGACCCAGTTCATAATCCAGGAATGATGAGAGATAAATACAAATCATAACATATTAAGATACATAGAATTACCTCAGTGCAAGGAATATGCTAAATGTCCAGAGAGGGCCCCCAGGTAAAAGCCTGGGGAAGTGCATGTCAGAGATCCTATGCCTGCATTCCTCTCCAGCAAGATACAGAAGAATGGTCTCCAAAGGGTGGTCAGCATGACTATGGCGAGTTTTGTTACTTTGTGCAATGATACTTTTTTTAAGTTACTTTCTGCAAAATTAATTTATTCCATATGAAGCATTCTTGGTTCTGGGACTGTGTCCTGACTGTTTGCTGCTTTTTCTTTTCTGGAATTCTAAATTATGTATCAGGACTGCTTCCTAACAATCCCTTTTGTGGGTCTAGTGTGGTGATTCTCAACCTCTGGGTCACAACCCCCAAGGTGCATCTCTTTAATCTCAGCCCTTGAGAAGCAGAGACAGACAGGTCTCTGTAAGTCTGAGGCCTGCTTGGTCTATATCATCAGTTCTCAACCTGTGGGTCTCGACCCTTTCCTAGTGGTCGCCTAAGACCATCAGCAAACATAGATGTTTACATTATGAATCATAACAATAGCAAAATTACAGATATGAAGTAGCATATTTTGTGGTTGGGAGTCACCACAACATGAGGAACTGTATTAAAGGGCCACAGCATTGGGAAGGTTGAGAACCACTGGTCTGGTGAGTAGTAGACTCTATGTGAGTCCCCCAAATACTTCTGAATTTTGTCAGTAAAATGCAGAAGTCCAGGAGTAACTTCTATAGATTAAGATCTGCTATACCATGAAGAAATGAAATGGGGAACTGAACAGCAGCATCAGCAACTTTCATATCCAGTGTGGCCAGGACAGGAGTGAATGAAAATCTCACTAAATGTAAAAAATACAATGAATGTAATAAAAGGTCCATCCTTGGAATCTATCATGTTTTCTGTTAAGACTTTTGTTTGCCTTTGCCAGCATACAGAGGGAACCTTTTTTTGACTATAGATGTGCCAAGTAGAGTTCCAAGCAACCCTTCTCAGGGAAGCCCCAAGTAGGGGGCCAGAATGGCCTCCTGTCTTCGTTGATTCGGGGTTGCTCTTCTTTGGTTTTTTCCCCCCAGCAACAAAATATTTTTCTATAGCCCACAACTGGCATGAAACTCACTTTGCATCCCTGCCTGGCTTTGAATTCACAACAATCCTCCTGCCTCACCCTCCCAAGTGCCAGGACTACCAGTGTGAGCTTGTTTATGAAGTAAGATGATGACCAAATTCAGTCAAGGATTGCACAGCTTATGGTCTACTCTCACACCCCATCTGGCAGGCAGTCTACACAGTTCACCCTCATTGTCCTCTAAAATGCCCCACGTTCATTTCATGGAACAGTTCCCTTCATGCCCTGATAGTTCAACAGTTATGCAATGCTTATGTAATTGAAATGATGACCAAGTACACAGATTGAAGAACAATCCAAACTGTCATCCACTGTGCCTACAGTTTAAGGGGTGATAGTAAAAGCCTTTGACCCAAACCACTGCTTGTTTCCCAACTGTAGTGTGTGCATGATTCTTCTGGAGACCCTGTTACATGAGAGTCTGATTTAGAGATGAGACAAGGCTTAGTTGGCATGTCTGTCTATCTGCTTGCTTGCTTGCTTGCTTGCTTGCTTGCTTGCTTGCTTGCTTGCTTGCTTGCTTAAGAGGTAAGGCCTCCCAGTGTTACCCTATCTAGACCCAAACTTTCAGGCTAACAAGACTCTGGCCTCAGCCTTCCAAGCAGCTTTGTGTCTACAGTTGTGTGTGCCCAACTACCTAAGAAGCCAAATGTCTAAGGAGTGTCTAGTGATGCTCCTACATCTGGCTCACAGACCACACTTTTTCCAGACACTAAAACAGTGCTTTCTCTGTCTTGTCTACACATTGGTCATCTGAGTCTCACCCTAAGAGATGCTACTGTAGGCAGAGCAATACCTTGGAATCACGATTTTAAAGTGACAATAATGTAGCTTACAACTTGACCATTTCGTGCAGTGGGATGCACAGGTCATCGTTTCTGCAGAGGAATGAGGAGTGTCCATTACTCCAGTGAGTAGGTGCTTTAATTGAAGTCAGTTCAGGGGAACTAACTGACAACCTTCAGGTTCAACAAAGCAATGCTTTGGTTTTACAACCTGACTTCTGTCTAAGACTTCTGATTTCCTCTATATAAAACCCCATTAATTTTCTGATGCAGAGTGTAGTACAAAAATCACGTGGAAGGTCATGGTTTATTCTTGCAAACGTATGCCTGTGAGGTAATACTATTTTTGTGTGAGTAGTTCCACGGTGATTTTGGTCCCTTAATATACAGTTGGGGCAGCTGCCATTTTTGTCAATGTACTTTTATTGGAACATGATCGCACTCATTCACTACACATTACATATTGTCTATGGCCGTTTGGGGGCTGTCACAACAAAGTATATGGCCTACAGAGACTAGAATATTTACTATCCAGACCATAACTGAAGATGTTAGCCAACTGCTGATGTATGAAACCATCCATCAAAGCTCACAGCAAAGCATAATCCTGACTGACATTTCCTCACAAAAGAAACAAAGCCAGTTCCAAAAGTCTGACACCTTTCAGTATTTCTATTAATGATCTCTCTTATGATTAAAATATCTGATGGTGGGTGGGAACTTTATGTTGGCCTGAATATGATTTGAAATTCAGTGGGAAATTGAAGCCAGGTAACAAGAAGAAAGTGGGCTCGGATGAAACCCAACTCTGGGAGGAGATAGTGGTCCAGAAATGGATTCCCTGCTCTAACCACCCTCATGCTGTGGTGACACTGAGCCACAGACAGACCTGCCAAGCACAGGAGCCATTGTTACAGCCTAGGCTGCAAGCTTTCAGCGAGGGAGTTCCTAGGCCTGGCCTCTCTCGTGTTATTCAAACTGGTTCTACTAATTGATTGCCTTTTGTTTGGAGTCCAAAATAGCACATTATCCTTTTCATCAATTTTCTCAGCAGTCTGCAAATGTACTATTTATTGTGTGTAATGTTCTCCTTAAGTAACATTCAATCATCCTTCCAAGCAATTTCAGTGAGCAATGTTCCTGGAGATGCTTAACAGCCTGCTCTGCCTAGCCACGGCGGGCAGCCCAGCTATTGCATCCAGTACCCCTCGTGACAGACGGCTAATGGCAAAGCTCTTTAAGCTTATAATTTCTTTAGATTTTCTTGACAGTTTTGAGAAATGAACGGCACCGTTTGCATTTTCCATGAGCTATTCTTAAAGCTTCCTTTGTTCAGGCTGCATGAAATGAAAAGATAAATCAAATGCACCACCAAGTTATCTGGGGAGGAGAGGTAAGGCATTCCATAAAGCTGTATTTCAGCATTATATTTCATATATTTATAGTTTTAGTTTTAAGTGAATTTCATCAAAATCTTTGGCTCTATCGATAATTAGTACTAATAATTTGGATCCAAATTATTAGGCTCTAGGAATTAGAACTGTTATTATTCAAACCCTGATCATTTATAAGGGGCTGGAGAGAGGGGTCAGTGGTTAGGAAAACTGACCACTCTTCCAGAGGACCCAGGTTCAATTCCCAGCACCCACGTGGCAGCTCACAACCATCTGTAACTCCAGGCAATCTACTGTCCTCCTTTGGCCTCTACAAGTACCATGTCCACAAGTGGTACAGAGACATACATGCAGGAAAACATCCATACACACAAAATAAAATAACAAAAAAATTAAGTGAAATAATCTAGACATAGAAAGATGAATATTACATGTTATTCCTCATAGGTGGAACCTTAAAAATGTTGATTGTATTAAAGTAGCAAATAGGATAATGGTCACTAGAGGCTAAGGATGGCAGAGAGAAAATAAACAGGGAGCTTGAGTTATATGTGCTACAATAGGGTTAAATGGGAAAAATGTGTTCTGGTTCACAGTAAGATGACCACAGTTTGTTACTCTGTTGTTCTGTCTTTAAAGAACTAAAAGAGAAGAGGGAAAAGGTTGCCAGCACTGAGATATAAAAGATATGGATCTACAAATGACCCTGACTTGACTATCACACATTGTAAACATGTATCAAATTACCACACACTATCTCATTAATATGTACAAGTATTGTATATAAATTAATAAAACACAAAACTGGCTGTCACTACTCTGCTTTCAATGAAAACCCTCATGCAGATTATTCTGTGAAACAGTTAATGAGCATTTGATTTGTTTGTTTGTTTTATAGTTATAATGAGTGAAAGGCAAATAGCCTTTTATTGAATAAACTATAAGAAAAAAGTATCATAGGGGCTGGGGATTTAGCTCAGTGGTAGAGCGTTTGCTTAGCAAGCGCTAGGCCCTGGGTTTGATCCTCAGCCCTGAAAAAAAGAAAAGAAAAAGTATCATCAGTTATACAAAGAAGAGCAAGAAGTCTGCCTCAAGACGATGGAGACATCCATGGGTATGAGGTACTCTTGGTAGACTCTACTGACCTTTAGTCTGACCGTCAATGAAAGTTATTGGTGCCCATCACACAACCTCGCCACTGTTAACAGAAAAGCAAACATCAGACCAAATCCAGCCTAATATTACCAGCAGGGATACAAGCCATCAGGCACACACACTGTCACACAACCAATTCTGTAAGCTCAACAAAGCCTCAGTTTCCTGTTCTCTGTGCAGAAGGAACAGGACCTTCCATGAACATTTCCCGGTGGCAAATGGAACTATGTTCCAGGAGCACACTTCAGTTCACCATCTAATCCTGGGACCTACTCTTAAGTGAGGGAATGCGCAGCTAAAGGAAGGTTTGGCCCTGGGTCACATTCCTGAGGGTGCTGGGATGCTGCCAAGGGACATTCTCACGTCCCACTTGTAGAAGGGCAGGACATGTTACCCCAGCCTCTAGACAATTTGCTTATCTCAAATACCTCTCACTTCATCCATGGAAAAATATTTCTGCTATCCCTTGATCTCAAGTTAGATATTAATTTCTCAATGATTTGGCTGTGATAATTCTAGGACATTTACTGGAAGGTCTTTGACATGCCACTTAAGCACTTTTAAAGCTTGCCCCTGATTGGGACACAAATCTAACAGTGCCTTGGCATTGAGTTTATTTCTACATAATACACATTCCTATCACATCATCTATGAGGGTAAATCTTAAATTGCAGGCAATAGAGCACACATCCAGTCCTCAGCACCAAGATGCTTCCTTATGCAAACGTTTAATTGGCTATTGAGTGAGAAGATATATTATGATAACTGACTCGGCCTGGGGAGCTGGGGGGGGGCTTCACAAAAAGGATGAGATTTGCATGGGGTCTTGCAGTTGGCCAGGCAAAAGAAAGAATATGGCGCACGCACAAAAAGAACAAAAGAACCAAGCCAAAAGAACAGAGTGTGCAAAGTAGACAAACCAAGCTGCCTGCCATGCTCAGATGGTAAGAAAGCCACAGCAACTGTCCAAGGAGAGATTGGGAGAAACAGGGAGGGTCCTCAAACGGCTGATGGCCTTTGCTTCCTTCCTTCCTATTTTATCTCCATCATCCCCACAGCAAGAGGCAGAGAAAGGACATCATGAATTTGTCGCTTCATCTTGCCACCCTTGGCAAGTAACAGAGGTGGGTGGGGGCAGGGACAGGGGGAGTACATGGCTCCTTCTCTTAAATGTTGACTCATAGACCTGGCTGATTCAACGGTTTCCAGAGGCCCCATCCCACTCACTCCCCTGGAGTCAGGTGAATCTGGGCCTTCCAAACATCTAATTTGTAAATCACAACCTGTGATAGAACCATACATACAGGAAATTGCCTTTGTGCGCTTGTGTGTGTGTGTATGTGTGTGTGTGTGTGTGTGTGTGTGTGTGTGTGTGTGTGTGTGACTTCTTTCCATGAGAGAGAGGGAGGAGGGGCGGGGAGGTCTGAAATGGTTAAAATACAAAGCCTGTGAAGTCCTTCTGCCAGGCTGTGGCATTTGCAAGAGGAAGAAGTGATTATCCAAAGGTAAGAGGAGGCTTCTCTGTCTTTGAACCGATATTGGTGTGATGTGAATCAAACCATTCATGCGGGAGAACAAAGCACTTTTGACTCCAGGAGCTGGCTCAGAGGGTAACTTAAATAAACAGGGAGGAAAGGAGATATCGCAAAAGGTCAACTGAGTCAGAGCTCTCGAAGCTCCTGCTGGAGCAGGGCCTCAGACTGAACAGCTGAATGGAGCTTGTTCCATTCACTGAACTCAGAGGTTCACAGCCTGAAGTCACCTGAAGTCTCGCCA
Organism: Onychomys torridus; assembly: GCF_903995425.1. Lineage (NCBI taxonomy): Eukaryota > Metazoa > Chordata > Mammalia > Rodentia > Cricetidae > Onychomys > Onychomys torridus. Next base: position 31,038,643 of record NC_050462.1, on the reverse strand, counting down.
TGAGGCCACTTCAGAGGGAGGGAGGTCTGAAAGTCCCTTTAAATATTTCAAAAGATCTAGTGGAGCACTTCTCTGAGTAAAAGTTCCAAGAACAGAGAGCTCTGGCCCACCTAGAGATGAGGACAGTACATGCTAAAACAGCGATTCGGGCAGCATTCCACAAGGGGTTATATCTGGGATAGCTTGGTGTGAGGCCTGAACATCTGTATTTCCTTTAAAGTATGAAATGATGTCAAGGGAACATGTTTGTAAGGAAAATATTCCTAAGTAGCATCCCAATTTCCTCTGCTTTGGCTGAAATTACCACGCATGGCAGGTATTTGATTAATAAATGTGGCGAGACAAGTTATTACATAATTAGCATTACTTAGTAAAGTCAAATCCATCAAAACATGATTCCACAGGGACACTCTGTTTCAGAGGATTCATATAGTGAAACTTGGAGATTAATTACCTTTAACCGGCGTCCTCTTCCATTCTCTGCTAAATAATTTTGTCTAGAAACTTCTAAATGGAATAATCCCCAGTAGAAGTAATCTTCTCCTCTCTTCCTCCCCTTGCTCATGAACTCCACATGAACTACTTTTTCTGAATGGAGATGTTGCTACTGGCCAGGTGCCTGGTGTCCTGGAATGGAGCCCCGGCTTCTAAGACTTTTTGCTACAGAACAAAAGACCAGCAACCTGGTGGTATGATTCACAGACAGGCTATATTGCAGGGCCAGTCTTGCTTAGGATCGGCCGCATGGCTCATGTTCATCTGATACTGATTACCAGTAAAAATGGCTGAGTTCTGAAGACTTGGGAGAGAGAAGTAAATGTAATATGTTTTAATAAATATAGAATAACGTGAATCTAAAAGCATCCAAGAGGAAAAACAGGAGTCTATCAAATTCAGCAGTTGCTAAAATTCAATGAACAAGTTGTGTATATACTTAGAGGGCCTAGGAAGCACATTTAAAGAAACAGTTAGGGAATGTAGAGTCCCCTGCAAGGATGGTTAAAGATCCTGACTGTGAACCCATCGCTTCTGTCTGCAGTTACAAATTTGCTGTTGGGCTGGCTAATTTTATGTCAACTTGACACAAGCTATAAATCGTCTGAAAGAAGGGACCCTTAATTTAGAAAATGCCTTCGTAAGATCCAGATGTAAGGCATTTTCTTAATTAGTGATTGATAGTTGGTGGGTGGGGCCATCCCTGGACTGGTAGTCCTGGGTTCTGTGAGAAAGCAGACTGAGCAAGCCATGAGGAGCAAGCCAGTAAGCAGCATCCTCCATGGCCTCTGCATCAGCTCCTGCCTCCAGGTTCCTGTCCTGGTTGAGTTCCTGCCCAGACTTCCTTTGATGATGAACTGTGATGCTGAAGTGTAAGCCAAATAGTCCTTTTCCTCCCCACCTTGCTTTTTGGTCATGGTGTTTTCATTGCAGCAATAGAATCCCTAACTAAGACGACCATCTTGGCAATTACCACCAAGTTCCAGCAATATTGCCTGCCGACATCTTCCCATTGAACCATCCTAAGTTATGCGCAAAAGCACGTGAGAAGATACATCTGGCTACTTAAGAATACCCCCCAGGTCCTTTTGGGTAAAACAAACAAAACAATACAAAAACAGTAGCTATCAGTCACTGACCCGCATCCTCTCCACTAGGTTAACAGGAAGACTCAAACCAAATTCTACTACACATACAGAATCCAGTTAGAGACCCAAGTGAACAGCTAGCAAGATCTTCAGTCTCTCCGCTGAGAAGAGGATTGTCTCAAATGTTGCAGCCAAACTGCACGTCCTTAGTAGCAAGAATGCCGAGAGCGGATGCCTGCCATCTCTTTTGTTAACAAGCTGCTATTTCCAAGCATTTCTATTATCGTTGCACTAATTAGATAAAATATCTGGTGTCAAGCTGACATAAAGATAGCTAACTGCTCTCAAAAGCTGCCCGTGGAATGCAACCTCGCTGATCAAAACACGACCTGATGACATTTGGGGTGTGAATTCTTGATCTGAATGACTACTGAGTGCTCCTACTATTTAGCCTAATTCCACACACACACATGCGTACAACTCAAAATGGGTTGTAGGTGATTAGTTACTCATTTTCTTATTGCTAATAAGCATACTTTAACAGCAGAGAAATGTTAAATTAAATATAAAATTGTGCACTAGGACAAAAATGTAGTCTCGTATGAAGAAAGATATGTATATTTGATATCAATTGGTCTTGTAATATTAAAAATTTTTATCCTATTACAATAACAGATCAGCTAATTGATTCCAATTTAAAATACATGTGCAGGATCTGGAGAGATTCAGCAGTTAAACAACAATGGTTGCTCTTCTAGAAGACCTGGATTCAAATCTTAGCACTCACATTGTAGCTAACAACTGTCCCCTCCAGTTCTAGGGGATGCAATGTCCCCTTCTGGCCCCTGGCCTCCAAAAACCCAAGGTACACATATGGTGCACAGACATACATTTAGACAGAACATCCATACAAGTGAAATAAAATAATTTTGGGGGTCAGTTTTTGAGACAGGGTTTCTTTGTGTAGCCTTGGCTATCCTAGAACTAACTCTGTAGATCAGCCTGGCCTCAAACTCACAGAGATTTGCCTGCCCCAGCCTTCGAAGTGCTGGGATTAAAGGCATGTGCCACCACTGCCCAGCATAAAATAATACTTTTACTAAAATAAATGATATGTTTGAAAAGTTGGTTTAAATGTTTCAGTCTCAATTAGAATCTTATTTTTGTACAGGACTCTAACTCTTGAAACACTTTTAAGTGTTGCTATATTTATGAATATACATTTTGGAATTTATTCAGAAGTCATCTCCAGAAGGCGAATTTGGATTCCACCCTTACGCAAAAAGATAGAGAACTTTGCTTATATTTCCTGCTTATTAATTATCATTGACTTCTTTGTCAAATATTCATATTTTGGGTTGACATGTGCTTGTCCTCTCTACCAGCAAAGAATTATATGGATAACATTCCAGGGATCACAAAGTATTATGTAAAGAGCCTGGAAGAGAGAAGAGCTTGGAAAAATGCAGAGAATAAGCATTTAAAAGTACGAGGCTTGTAGCAGGGCTGTGGTGGCACATGCCTTTAATCCCTGCACTCGGCAAGCAGAGGCAGACAGATCTCTGAGTTTGAGACCAGCCTGGTCTACAGAGTGGGTTTCAGGACAGCCAGGGCTACACAGAGAAACCACATCTTGAAAAAAAAAATAATAGGCGGCTTGTATTTCATTCCAAAAATAAAGGGTCATTTCTAAGCAAGGAGGGGCATAATCAGAATCACTCTCTATGGAGACCATAGCACGGTGTGAGGATAGAAACAGGAAAGCAGCTGATGAGACAGATTAGTGGTGTGCTAGTGTAGCAGCGGGGCAGAGTAGGCAGACCCTGAAGGGTTGGGGCAGCTGAACTCAACAGGATGTGCATCCGCACATGGCTTTCTTCTGTGAAGAAAGTAATTTGTGCATCCCTCTGATGGGCTTTGTGTCATGTCCACTGACAGGGCAGTAATGGTACTTTGTAAGCTTTGGGATGCCCGTGTATTAAAATATCAGAAACAGGAAGAAATCTTTGCACATTTCCAAATGCATACATCCTCAGACCTCAATATGGCTCACCTCAACCCCCATTCCTTATCATTCAGAGATTCGCTGGACAGTTACTGATATTTTATGTTTATTTTTCAGTTGGATGTGTTAAAGTCACTTTAATAAAGAATGGCATATATCAGCCACAAGGTTACATTCATTTAAACTGCTAATGCTCAGACCAATACAGTCACCATGCTTGCAAACAGTATCAAAATAGTCTTTGGGCAGTAGCATGTGCTTGTTGTTCAAGAGACAATTAGATGAAGCAGAGAAAGCTTTAGAAACAGACAGACCATGGTGCAGATATTGGTTCCCAGCTGACCACCCATGTAATTTTGAACAGGTGTCCGACCTGAATTCTTTGGATCTTGGCTGTTTCTCATCTCCAATGATTCTAGTACTTAATGTACCTTGCACTGGATTTTGCATATGGTAGGCATTCAGAAAGGTGAGTTATTATTATTACTTACTTTTTTCTCTATGACTTCTTTTACTTTCCTAACAAGACTGTCCAGAACTAAGATGACCTGTACTTTATGATCTGAAGGGCATGTCCAGTGTGAGGGCCTATCCTGAAGGCATACGGCATCTTGAGTATGATGTACATATTCTCTGCTGCATGCACAAATATTTGTAGTAGACAGGCACTTACCATGGGTTGACCTAAGGCTGAGACTTCAGAGCTCATCTCTTGAGGGCTTGTGGAGTCATCTGCCTGAGTGTCACAGCCTCTAATGTTCCATGTCTTTTTAATTAAAACTTTCATTCCGAGAGAAAGAATCTAGGAATTAAAAAAAAAAAAAAGCCAGAGTGGGTCCCAGGGCTGCTGAAATTACCCACAGCATAAGCTAAGAGTCTCAAGGTCAAGGACCATTTAACAGAGCTTAGTGAAGACATTTTCAGACTCTGAGAATCTGAAAACCATTCGATTAAATATAATTCTGGGCATTATACTCAGTTTAGGTCAATTCAGCCCATTTAGGCCTCATTTCCCTGCTGAATACCTATAATTTGTCACATGCATTTAAGGAAGCCCCCACCCCTTTTTGGCCACTGTAACTCTACAATTAATTGGGGAATAAATCATATGATAATTTGTTGGTCTGATTGCAAATACCACCACCTTTCATTGTCAAGGTCCCTCATTAGACTCTGGCCTTTCAGATTTTATCTTTGTTATCTTAAAGGTCAAGTGCTTCTAAGCCTTGAAGCTACCCACAGCCCTCCCAAGCCAGGGGTAATCTTCAAGTGCATTTTCATGTATTGATGATCCTTTGCTCCCATCTCACAGTTCCACCTCGGGAATTCCAAATGTTTAATCTTCAAGGAATCTTGCAAGAGCAATCACTAGCCTGTCCCAGCACCCTCTAAGCACATGTGATACGCCAGGACCATACATGGTCATTTCTTCCCTTCCTACAGCTCAGCACAAGGTTTTCAGCAAGAACCTAGCAGAGAGTAATGACAGTGTCCCCCAGTTCACTCACTGCCGTGTGAATCCCAATATCTCACAGATCACATTGAGTTAGTCCTACTGACGGATTCTTTCCATGGTGTTTTTGAGTCAAGATCCACTCTGAAAGAATTACTTCCTGTAATTCAGTTATTCTCAGATACAATCCTCGTTTTGTTTGGCATGAAAATAACTAATACTCTGGACACTGCTCTTGGGACTCTATGGATTGGTGATGTAACTGTAATGAAATCCTATAAGGAAAGTATTGTTACCACCGCGCTTTATAGACAGAGGATTGAAGAAAAAAAAAAAAAGAGAGCACAAAGCTTGCTTAGTAAGAACTTGAGAGATGGAGCAGTGATCATGTTTAGCAAGTTGCTGGAGGTGAGGGTTTGTGGGCTTGCTATGCTAGCATAAGGACCTGAGTTCGGATCCCAGCACTCATGTCTAAAGTGGTCACATGATACTTGTAACCCCAGCACCAGGGAAGGGGGACAGGGACTGAAGGGTCACCAAAGCTTACTAGCCACAAAGCTACCTTCAGGTTTAGTGAGAGACCCTGTCTCAAGGGAATAAGGTAGAGAGTGGTAGCATAATGTGCCTCCACTTGTACACAGGCACACACACACACGGCATACACCACACTCACGGCATACACCACACTCACGCACACTCATATACACATATTCACATACAATCCTCTCAACCCCAGAAATGTGCTAAACATTAATAACTATTATTAAATGAAATCCAGTTGTTCCAGCTCCATTACCTGAAACCCTATAGGCCAGTGGTTCTCAATCTTCCTAATGCTGTGACCCTTGAACACAGTTCCTCATGTTATGGTGACCACCCTCCACCCAACCATAAGCTTATTTCGTTGCTACTTCATAACTGTAACTTTGCCACTGTTGTGAATCATAATACAAATATCTGACACGCAGGAGTTCTGCTATGTGACTTCTGTGAAAGGGCCATTCAACCCACATAGGGGTCTCGACCCACAGATTGAGAACTGCTGCTGTAAGTTTCCTCAATCTGGCTTTACTAGGATTTTACACCAGGGGACTATATTATTAGTTACTTTTTCTCATTGTTATGACAAATAGCTGAGAAAAGCATGGAAGAAGAGGTTTGTTTTGACTTACCATTTGAAAGCACCCTCCGTCATAGTGGGGAGGACACGGGGATAGGAGCATGAGACAGCTGGGTACACTGTGTCCACCATCAGGAAGCAGAGAGTGGTGAGAACTGGCTCACATCGCTTTCTGGTCTTTTCCTCCTTCTGGGCCCCGGCCCTTAGAAAGGTCCCATTCACATTTACGGTGGGGTCTTCCATTCAATAAAACTAACCTAGGAAACCCCTGACAGTCAAGTCCTCGAGTTGGTCTCCTAGATGATTCCAAATCCCATCAGTTTAACAGACGGATATAAACCATCCCAGGGCTGTCCTGTGCATTGGCGGAGGATCCACAGCACCCTTGGCCTGGATTCCCCCCTTCCAGGCAAAGTCAACTCCACTGAGATTCACCACACTACACCATGACTCTTTAAAAGGCACAGGACAACCATCTTTATAGCCATACAACAGTTAAAAAACCTTCACTCAAATCCAAAGATTGGTATCATCATTAATCAAATGGGTCCTCACTCAAAACAGAATTTCGGCTTGCCCTCCTCATCTGCACGGCCTGTGTTTCCTCCTCCTCCTCCTCTCCCTAAGGTGGAAGATGCTTCACTTGAGGCCATAGGCTGCTTAGCTGGGGACATTTGTTTTCTTCAAGTCTGCCACTGAGGCGTTCAAAGAGGTGTGCAGCTTCTCGGGCAGTAACTGGCCGATCTCAAAGCATGCCACAGGGCACTTCAGATTCCTTTAATCACCTTGAAGGTGTGAGGAGAGGTCAACACAAGCAGAATCTCAACTGCTCAGCCCACTTAGAGCTATTTGCTGCCTTCTGCTCTAACTGTGGCTTAAAAAGCCTTGTGGTCCATGGGATTCTAAAGGATTTATGCGCTTGTATGTGCTCAAACGTGCCCAGTGAGCCAGGATCTTGCACACGGGGAAACATTGAGAATCTGATACTTCTGCACAGGTTTTCCGTATCTTCCTGGCCTAAAGATAATCAGGGTGATGTTCTCTTAGCTTCTCAACTCTCCCTCCCTAAGAGGATGCCTGTGGTACTCTAAAAAACTCCTGCCAGAGTGAACGGGCCTCACAGCCCATGTCTCCTGAGTCGGTAGGGATTGGATGTGATTTACATCCAATCAAGAAACAGCCAAGGAGCTGTTTGTGCGGAGCTTATTTATAGTGAACTGAACCCAAGCGAGTCGTGCTATGCAAAAAAAAACCCATTAGCCAGCATGACATCTTTAAAAAAAAATCAGACTACTCTCACCTGGAATTAAAAAAAAAACAACAACAACAAAAAACACTCAGTGCAGCAGACTTTTGAAATTTCTCACGCTGCTGAGACTTCTCCGGCAACAGTTCTGTGAATGCTGCCGCGCTGTACTTGACCTGTGCTCCACGATACTGGCCGTGTTTCACCCTCCCACCCACAGCCTCTCTGGCAGCTGCTGCCATACAAATTTCAGTGAGAGGGTGTCTTTCTGTTGTTGCGATCAAACACCATGACCAGAGCAACTCAAGAGAAAGCCTTGAACTGCGGGCCTGCTTAAAGTTTCCGAGGGTGAGTCTATGACCACCGTGGCGGGGAGCATGGCGGCAGATGTGGTACTAGATCTGACCCATGATCATCCGGCAAGAGAGAAAGAGAGACAGCCAAGTGGACTGGCATGGGCATTTGAAACCACAAAGCTCACCCCCAGGGGCACAACTCCTCCAACAAGGCCACACCTCCTAATCCTCAGATGCATAAGCTTATGGGGGCCATTCTCATTTAAATCACCATGGAGAAGAGAAAAATCAAGAGATCTTAGAGCTATCACTCTTCCTGCTAGACGCTTATCCACAGGGAGACTGAGTCATCAGCCACACAGTATGGACAGTGGGCGGTTAGGTAGCCAGACAGATCGGATTCCTTCAATTTGTTGGGGGTTTTGTTTGTTTGTTTTTTGGTTTTTCAAGACAGGGTTTCCCTGTGTAGCCTTGTACCTTTCCTGGAATTTACTTGGTAGCCCAGGCTGGCCTCGAACTCACAGAGATCCACCTGCCTCTGCCTCCCGAGTGCTGGGGTTCTGGGATTAAAGGCGTGCACCACCACTGCCCGGCTTTGTTTTTTAGCTGGTTTTTCTGCATTCTTTATTATATGCCATCAGCTGTCCCAAATGTTTTACCTGTGTCATCACACATAAACTTTAGAGCAATCTGTTTAAGGGAGTCACCCCAGTCCCCATACTAAAGATGGAGAACAATTCTACAATTCCGTTCCTTGTGCTATCTTCAAAGGGCCATAACTCGGACAGGTGGAGAGTCAACTAGACAGTATGTGGGTACATCCACAGCCAACTCAAATGACCTCTCTCGGAACTTACAACAGGTCTGGGCATGACTCAGATTTACCAGCATGAATCAAATATATAAATGAAAGAATAAATTTAGTATCTTCCTTATAAAATCTATTAAGAAGATGAGAAAGTAGCCAGAGATATAGCTCAGCAGTTAAGAGTGCTTGCTTCCAGAGGACCAGAGTTCAGTTCCTGAGACTCACAATGACTGTAACTCTAGTTCCAGGAGATCCAATGCCCTCTTCTGGCCTCCACTCACATACATATACTCACACACACATAGACAAACACAAAAACACATAACTAAAGAATAAAATGGACAGGGTATAGTACTAAATACTGTTTTATCCAACCACTTGGGAAGCAGAGGCAGGCAGATCTTTGTGAGTTCAAGGCCAGCCTAGTTCCAAACCAGCCAGGGCTACAGAGTGAGACCTTGTCTTAATAAAATAAAACCAATTTTTCTTTTCAAATGGGAATGGAAGAAAGAGATGCTGGAACACACTCAATATCTGAGTTCAAAAAAAATCTATGGGATAAGTTATAATATGAATTACTAGTTGGTCAAGATTAGCCTTTTTTTAAAGATCACCTGCTTTTTAAAAATAAATGCGTTCACATGATGAAAGATTTTTAAAAATAAAACATTTGCTGTGGCTTCACTGCGGAGATTCTGGGATGCATGAGTTTCATTTTCTAATCCTGATCTATGTAATCATGGAATATAATTTTGAGAGGCCGTATTTAACTGCAATCTAATTTTGAACCATTTCACAAAACGTTAAAAATCTTGGGAACCATCTCAGAAATCATGTTTTTATCAGATGAAATAGTATTTTCTGATAATTTTGTCAAACATCAAAAAGGAAAACATGTTCTAGAAGAGGAAAAACATTAAGTGAATACAAAGGTTTATTCAAGTTCAAACAAAGTATCATTCCATCCTTTCCATGTATCTGAATAATTCACAGAAGTAAAAAAATCAACTGTACTTCTAGTACTCAGGAAACTGAGGCAGTGGATTTCAATGAATTCAGGGCTAGCCTAGGTTACATAGTCAGTGTGAGAAACAGCCTGGTCTCTGAAACATTGGTCCTCAGCCTGGGAGTCATGCTCCCTCCTCTGGGGTCAAATGAACCCTGCACAGGGTTGCCTAAGAACACCAGAAATCACAGATATTTACACTAAGACTCATAACAGTAGCAAAGTTATAGTTATAAAGTAGCAACAAAAATAATTTTGTGGTTGGTGGTCCCCACAACATGAGGAACTGTATTGAAGGGTCGTAACACTAGGAATATTGAGAACCACTGCTCTAAAACAAAGAAATTAAAGACCAAAAGTTATCATTATCTACAAAAAGTTAAATGATAGTTCAAAATTCCACAATTTACTGCTATCCTTTCCATCTGGTAGTAGTAGCATGAAGATGTTATGGTATCTATATCAAGTCCAAAATTAGTCACTGCAGAATAAGCATTTTAGAATAAGAGGAAGGGTTCTGGAAAGTGTCATGACCTTCAAGGCTTTGGGACTGACCTGACTTAGGCAATGGGGAAGAAAGAAAGAATAGACACTCATACAGAAAAGCTGGGATCGGGTGGATCATGCGTTCTGATGGAGGTGTACCAGCAACCTGGAAACAGTCTCTTTAATATTACCACTGAAGGAGGGGATAGGCTAGCTAATCTCTATAGGGGAGCATTCTCTGGCTTCAGCATCAGGGAGGAAGCTGTGATTGATACTTTCTACACATACTGTGGCCATTTCTATGGGTCTGACCTGCCAGCATCCTTGGGATGGCCATTCTCATGTCAACATTACTCATTGATACAGGAGTACATACACTTTCCACAGTATATCCAGACCTCACTTCTAAGAATCCCTCTTCCATTTAAATAGATACTCATTGTATGATGCCAGCCTTTATATATATTATGCACCATTAAAATAATCAGGTGTAGAGCTTCCAAAAACATGTTAAAGTTTAACCTGGATGCTATTCCACAAATTCAATCCCTCACAATGCATTTCTCCATAGTTGTAATTAGCTCTTGTATATGGCTAAGAAACCATAACCTAGACTTTCTTCCTAGAAAATGTTCAATAAGGAATGTGTGTGAGTGTGTGAGTATGTGAGAGTGAGTGTGTGTATGTGTGTGTATGTGTGTGCGCCTGTGTGTGTGAAGGCCAGAGACAACCTCAGATGTCATTCCTCAAGAGCACTTCACCTTTGTTTTTTGAGACATGATCTCTTACCTGGAGCTCACCAACCAGGCTAAGCTAAGCTAAGGCCAGTGAACTCCAGGGCTACACCTGCCTTGACCTTCCCAGAGTTGGGATCACAAGCATGCACCATTACATGCAGCTTTACTTATTATTTATTTATGAAATTATAACTAGTTATATTTCCCTTCCCTTTCCTCACTCCAAATCCTTATATATACCCTCTTTGCTGTCATTCAAATTCATGGCCTCTTTTTTCAGTGTGTGTGTCTGTGTGTGTGTGTGTGTGTGTGTATGTGTGTGTGTGTTCCTAAATACATAAACACAACCTGCTCAGTCTATAGAATGTTACTTGTATGTACATGTTTTCAGGGCTAACCATTTTGTTTTGAATAATCAATTGGTATGCTCTTCCCTAGGGAAGATTATTTCTCCCACTCTCAGCATTCCTTAGTCACCTGTAGTTCTTATGTAGGGTTGAGGCCTCATGGTCTTTCCCCCAATCCACTCCAGTACAGTATATTGTTGTCCTTGTTCAGCCCGTATTTAGACAGACATGTTTGCGTGACTTTATGATGATGCCTCTGGAGTGACTGAGGGCACAATCTCACAGCCATTCCCTGGTCCCCAGGCTCTTACAATCTTTCTGTCCTCCTTTTCTACAATGTTTGCTGAATCTTGGGTGCAGAAGTTGTTTTGTACAGTATCCATTATACTTACCTGTGGGTTTAAGGACAAATATTTAGGATGTAGTTAAGGGATTCTGCTGGTTCAGTAAAGGGGCATTTGTAGGTTCCTTCAAGATCCATAACTTCACTAGTCCTGAACGCCCCACTTTTTTACATAGGTTTCTGGATACTCAGCCCTGGAGCTTGCAATACAAACACTTTACTGAATGATTCGAGTCCCTACCTCCAATGAAGCACTTGGACCAATACATAACTTGGTCTTAGGCTAAGAAAGATAAAACAGTTACTTTATACTATTTTCTGTATCTACTCCTTCACAAATATTTATCAACTATTTCCTACAATATGCTATGCTAGGTATTGTGGCCACCTGATAAACAAAACATAGTCCCTAGCCTTGATATAACAGAAATTTTCAGTAAGGACAGAGACAATGCTCCACTCAGTAACAAGTTGCCTATATGGGCTGGTTAGTGTCAGGGGACAGAGGAAATTTCCCAAGAGAAATTATAGGCTGGCATCTGAAAGACTGGAAAATTCAATCCAAGAAGAAAGTGTGGAATGGGGACTCCAGGAAGACAAGACATGTCACGTGGAGGACTGGTGTGATGTATTCCCAAATCCACAAGTCTGTTGATAATGAACAAGATGATATTTGTGCCCAAGGCTATATCTACAGCTCCTTTTGAGGTAGACAAGATGGCTACAATAACTTCTGTTAACCTATATCATATTTAACCTCAATATTTTCTGTAGCTTTTGTAACTGAATGCTTTTACCTTTTCCCGTTTTGTCTGCATTCTCTTCCTTGTGATCACCTCTGCAGTCTGGCTCCACAGAAATCTCCAGCTGCTCTGAATGTGTCATTATCACCACCCCAAGGCCAGCAAGACTGAGAAGGATGGCTGGTGTCTGCCATCGTGGTGCTTAAAGTTCATCGGGGCAGCTGCCTGAATTTCTCCAGCCCACAGAATTCCACTGCTGGGCCGTTAGGAAGAGAAGGATTACAGGATCAGTTTCATATGACTACTTCCACCCTTCCATATATAGTCAGAGGAAGTAACTCACAGTGACTTCTATGACAACTCTGGTGCTCGGGCCAGGTTCCCCATTCAGACATCTGTCTGGAGAGAGGCAGCAGAGGTCTCAATCATGTAGGTGGGGTCAAGGGGTGTATTATCACAGCTGAGCGCTGCAGGATTTGACATGCCTTTTAGACGTGCCACAAACAGCAACCATGGTAAGGGAGCAAGGCACAAAACAGTTGTTCAAGTTAGAAAGCCAGCAGTGTGGGGACACAGGAAGTAAGGCCCCCGTGGGTAGGGTGAAGTGTCCTTGAAGTAAGCGGAGCCACATTAGCAGCAGGAGCTTTTAACTCTGCCTCCAGCTAGGGCTGCTTTTAACTGCACAGAGAAATCAAAAGGAATACGTTTGTCAGAACCCTAGCTCCTTCAAGGTTCAACCACTCTGAGATGCCACCCCTAAAGCATGTATCAGATGGTGGCTGGCAACACTAGCCTGGCATTTCCAGGGCATCTGAAGAAGCACACGTGTACCTTCCAACACTGACCTTCCTAGGGAAGCTGGGCCGACTGCCTAAGGGAAAACCCAAGATCTCTCTCTACCCATCTTTTGATCTTGAAGATTGGTAATAAGTATGACATTTAGATAAAATATCTTGGGATTTGGATCTGTTGGGGGGGGATGACGGTGGAGTTTGATTTGAGGTGCACAATAACAACAGAATATGGCATTTGGGGTACTGTGAAATACAGACAAAAGACTGAAATCAGAAGGCTGGGCTCCTGGGAACGATTACAAGTGGAGAGAAGTTTGGGCTGGGTCTTCAGGGTTCTGCTGGCACTCTCCAGGGGAGAGGAAGTCAATACCAGATGTTGGGGAAGAAACAAGAGATGCAAACCTGGGGCCAAGACGCCATCAGTCCAACATGGTTCTAGAGCAGTGGTTCTCAACCTTCCTAATGCTGCCACCCTTTAATAATATAGTCCCTCATGGCGTGGTGACCCCCAAACATAAACTTATTTTCATTCCTGCTTCATAACTGTAATTTGGCAATTGTCTAGATAGTCCGGCACGGAGATTTGGGAAAATAGGAGTTAGAAAAGACAGGGGTGGGGCTATGAGGTAGTGCCACCTGTAAAGCATTTGCACCTTGCAAGCATGAAAACTTGCATTTGACCCCCCAGCATCCATATAGAGGTGCGAGGTGTGGTAGCATGTGCTTGTAAACCCAGGACTGGGAAGGTGGAAACAAAAGATCACAGGGGCTCTCTGACCTACAAGTCTGGCCTGATTAGTGAGCTGTAGACCAACAAGACACATAGTCTCAGAGGAGAAGGACAGTTTTCCCATGGATGGCAGGAGAGGTTGGCCTCTCACCTTGCTGTGCATGGACACAAAGAGAGGAAAAAAGGAGAGAGACAGAAAGAGGCATAGAGAGGGAAAAGAAGGGAGGAGGGGAAGGGAGAGGAAGGGAGAGAGAGAGAGAAGGCTGAGGTAGAAAGATAAAGGAACAGGGCTGGAGAAAAGAAGTAAATGGTGAATTTAGCTGTAGAGAGACCCAGAAGCAAGGAAAATGAACACTCTGGGGCAGAACAGCCCAAAGAACTTTTGAAAAGGCAGTGCTAAGACTCCGTGTTGCACAGTAGAAAACCCTGGAGACAACGTCTCCTCCCTCTGGGAAGTTAAGGGAAGACAGCCGAGATCCAGGTCTGCATTCATGAGAGAAAAAAAGCACAAATGACATGCTCAGGAGAGAAAATTAAAACCTGAAGCATAAGCAAGCCCATGATCCAGAGACAGAGCCGTGAGAAATAAACCTGAAATGTGCAAAATCCTGTGTCATAAATCCGACTCATCTTAGCCCTAGAGTAGAGAGAAGGTAGCCACGACTCTGCCCTCAAGAACAACCGATTCAGTTGTCCCCCAGGTGATGGACTACTCTGATGGGGTTTATCCATTGACTGAAAGACGCCACAGAACTGTTCTAACCAAATAACCTGATACTCATTTTAGTCTGTGTCAAGCCTGAAGTCAACGCTGCCGACTTCCTTTAGGACTTGTGAAAACCTGCTGAAAGAAATCATGCTCTCACACCCTTAGAATGGCTTCTAACAAGACAAGACCAAGGAAGAAAATGGATAGTGTAGGCAAAGAGTAAAGAAGCCATAATGCTTGTTCACTGTTGAGGGCGGTGGTTCTCAACCTTCCTAATGCTGCTACTTCAGACCTGTAGTTTTGCCACTGTTATGAATTATAATGTAAATATCTGTTTTCCAATGGTCTTAAGTGATCCGTTCAACCGCCTCATGGGGCTTGAGACCCACAGGTTGAGAAGTGCTGTTTTTATGGTGTGTTAAAATAAGGTACCTATTATGGGAAATGGTGTAGCGGTCTACAGAAATATTGATACGGAACTACCATATAATCCAGAAATCCCATTTCTGAATCTATATTCAAAGTAATTGAAAGAATCTCAAAGAGATGCAGTATTCCGACACCCATGTTTAACACAGCACTACTCACACTAGGCAAGGAGGGACTCGACAGTTGAACACAAAACACGCTATAGCCATACAATAAAATGGTGTGCTGCCTTGAAAAGGAAAGACATCCTAGCACATGGTCTGGTTGTTTGAACTCTGAGGACATTACATTGGCTGAAATAACCAGTTAAAAGAGAGTGAATACTGTATTCTATTCCTATGAGCCATCTAAAGTGAGCAGTGTGTAGATATAGAAAGCAAAATGGCAGACCCACTGATTTCGGAGAGGCAAGACATGAGAAGTTACTGTCTAATGAATGTGGAGTTTCCGTTAAGGAAGATGAAAACGTTCCAGGGATTTGTTTTTGACCACAGTGCCGATGTCCTGTATGACCGGACTTTAAAATAATTCTTATTATAAATATTGTGTTTTATCAAAACGAAAGTGTAACCATGGTTCTGAAAAGACGAGTGAAGGATAGGAATATTTAACTACACAAGCAGGAGGGCCTGGGTCTAAATCCCCAGCACCCATGTGAAAAGCCAGGCATGGCCATGTGTACCAGCATCCGCAGGGCTGGGAAGCTGGAGAGCAGAGGCTTGCTGGCCACTAGCCCGGCTCTAGGTTCAGGGAGAGACCCTGTCTCAAGGGAGTATATGGCTAGTGATAGAGAAGAACATCAGACAACCTTCTCTAGCCTCTACACACATGGGTGCACACACCCACACACAAACACATAAAGCCTAGTCCGTGTGACAGGCAATTATGAACCAGCCTTCCTCATACTTTATTATGAATTCATTTATCAAATTAGCTTCATTCTCTGAAGGATAAATTTATCGGTCTTGACAAAGAAGAGGACATGATATTTCAGAAAGGGGGCTCAGAGGAAAGGCAAGCCCAGGGAAGTCAACCAATCCCCGGCCTTCTAAGAAGGTAACTGGAAGCTGAGGTAGCTTCTGTGGCTGTGGGGGTCAGGGGGCTGCTGGAAACTGAGGAAGACTGAGGGAAACGAGGAAAATAAAAAAAATTAGGAGCAAGTGCACCACGGTATACTTCATTCTTTCTGCTTTCCCTAAAGCCGCTATCCTTGGGTGACCCCAATAACTCACAGGCGGTGAGAGCTTGCAAAAGCTGCCCTGAGAAACACTAAGAATAATGTGAGCTGAAGGGCGCTTTGGCAACCGTACCACAGCTGAGCTTCCCGAACCACAGAGGCTGACTTCAGACTTCCTCCATGCTGCGATGCACCCCACTGAACCTCGCAGGCCCAGCTGGCGGTTATTTTTAGGTGGGCTCCTCTTTCCATGATTGACAGCCACCGTGGAAGTGTGGAGGGAAGAACTTGGCCCAGGAGCCCAACGCAAGTTCCCATTTTTAGGAGCCATGACTGCTGGAGACAGGTGGCAGTACCCTGCTCCCTGCCTGTCTGTGGAGGATAATATGATCTGCCAGCCTTTGGCAAGAAAATGGGCACAGACCTGGGGCTTAAGAAGCATCGAGAGCATATCACTCAAGTGGCCTCTGCTAGCATGTTCGGGCCTCTAGCTTGCTATGGCCTTGAGGCTGCCCCCATAGGGCGATTCCCACCTGAAGGGCTCTCAGTGCCCTGCCTGAGACTGCCCAGGTACTCACCCTATCATAGACAGGACTCTAAGCCTGGGACTTGCCCCAGGCCATGCCCACTTTGCACAATGGCTAGCCTTTCCTAGGATGGAGTTCCAGCTCCGTGTGTCCTCAGAAGGGACCTAGGAGGCACAGATAGGAAATAGAAGGCTTTACTTGGGAAATACAACGGTACCTCTCTAAAGCAGAAGCCTCCATCATTCGGGTAGGTAAAACATTTTGTCTTACCTATGTTCCTTCTCAATCAACAATTCTGACCACTAGCTCCATTCTTGAGAAGACCTTAAACGTTGTTCATGCATCCTCGATATTCCCCATGCAAAGGTCTAGGGCTCCCACCTCACTCCGATGTGGGAGCGCTCCTCCAATTGTTCAGAGCAGCCCACACTGGCTCTAGCTGAGACACTAGTTGTCCCAGCTTCAACTTATTTGGCAAGGTCAGACACCTTGGGTGATGAGGACCACCAGTCATAGAACCCAAGCCTCCTGAGAGTGTGTTTTTGTGTGCACACTAGCACGTGTGTGCTTGGCATCTGTCTGTCTGTCTGTCTGTCCTTCCCAGTCACTAGAAAACTTTAACCTTTCATTCCAGCCTTTTGGCTTCCCTAGAGCCCTATCCTCCACCGCCCCCGTGTTGGAAACCCTTCAGTCCTCTAGAATGGTAGCACAAAACCCTGATTCATTCAAGCTCTTTTTGCTTTCAACCTTATAAAATTAGAGAACTGCCCCAACTTGGCCAACATTAGAGGTCAAGATTTCCATTTAAAATACAGCTTGAGGAGGGTAAACATGGACAGAACATGGCAAGCCGAGCCTTGACCAGCAGCCAGAGCTGCTCCTTGTTAGCAAACGCCCTTTCCATAACACAAAAAAAGCAAGATAGAGAGCATGTATCAGATACTGGCTTTGGGTTCCACGGCAAAGGAATTGAAAGCTCACTTGTGTTTTATGATCAACAATGGAAAAACTGAATCAGACTAGTTAGTGGCAGGCAGGGAGCCAGCACTGACTTGATTAGATCTTCGTTCTTGTGGTTTTTGGGCAGTGCCATCCAGGGAGAGCGTGAATGTGGAAGAGAGAGCAGAGCTGGCAAGGTAGCCAGCTCCTGTGTGCCTGTTTCCACCACCTCTTCAAGTGAACAAGCAGGGACTAGAGGGAAATGGGAAACAAGGAAGACTCGTTAAGGCTTGCACCTAGGCCAAGTTTTACTGGGCATGCCTAGTCTTCATCCTCCATTTGGAGACAGAACCTTCTCCCTATCCTGCAGTAGATGATCTCAGTTAGAAGGTGCTCTATTTGGAGATGAAGCTAAGAAATGGGTTATCATATCTGTGTCTATTTCCCTGAAGTAAGCTTAATAGTCTTGGGCTATGAGAGGGATGAAGGAACAGGCTATCCAAAGGCAGATGAAGATGCTGCCTTCAATGAGCAGGGATGCCCGAGTTGTGATATCCAGTACCCACATAAAATCTTGGGCATGGCATGCATCTGGAACCCAGCACTGAGGGGAAAGAGTGCAGAGACAGGCTAGCTAAATCAATGAGCTCCCAGCTCAGGGAGAGACCCTGTCTCAAAAAGATTAGGTGGAAAGTAATCGAGGAATACACCCAACCTTGACTGCTGGCATCCTCACAATCACTCATACATGCACGCACATACTGACATGAATCTGTATAACACACACACACACACACACACACACACACACAGAGAGAGAGAGAGAGAGAGAGAGAGAGAGAGAGAGAGAGGAGAGAGAGAGAGGGAGAATAGATTAGATAGATGGACGGATGGACGGACGGATAGGTAGACTTTTTAAATTCATTCTTACTTTCCTTGAAGAGCACCTCCTAGGCCTCAGAACACCACAGTCGTCTTGGCCCCCCATCACTATTAGCCTAGTCATCTCCTTTCTCAGCACACCCACACTCCCAGACCTACACTGTACAGGTGCTAGCTCAAACATAAAACAAACACTCCCCTCCACGTTCTCACCAAAACTGACCCTTTCTAGAAGGCACACTGTCAAGAATGAGGTAGTGGTGGTAAGCTGGTTCACACATATAAATAGGAGCCCTACCACACTTCTGTGGGAAAAGCTTAAGCCAGTGGACTAGGAATTGTACATTGAGAATTCTGTCGGTCCCTTTGACTACCAGGACTTGACAGAAAATGGTCTGTCCTGGCTAGTCTTGTGTCAACATGACACAAGCTGAAGTCATCAGTGAGGAGGGAGCCTCCATTTAGGAAATGCCTCCATAAGATTCAGCTGTAAGGCATTGTCTTAATTAGTGATCCATGGAGAAGAGCCCAAGACATTGCAGGTAGTATCATCTCTGGGATGGCGGTCCTGGGTTCTAAGTAAGTCATGGGAAATAAACCAGACAGCAGCACCCCTCCATACCCTCTGCATCAGCTCCTGCCTCCAGGATCCTGCCCTGTTCGAGTTCCTGTTCTGACTTCCTTCAACGATGATCAGGGATATAGAAGTGTAAACCAAATAATCCCTTTCCTCCCCAACTTGCTTTTTGGTCATGGTAGTTCACCCAGCGATAGAAACCTTAACTAAGACACTCCCACTAAACAAAACAGTCCAGTAATATAGCACAATATAAGAGCAGTCTCAGTGCTGGGTGTGGGAACACACACCAGGAGTCCCAGCATTTAGGGGCTAGAGCAGAAAGACTGTGCATTCAATGACAGGTTGGGCCACATAGAAAGATCTCAGTGTCTAATTAATTAATTAATTAATTAAATGAATAAATAAATAATCAGATGAGCCTTAAGAGCCCTATTTAGTAATGTTTACCACTTTGGAAGGTAGTACATTATTTTGGCATTGTTTAAAGTCTTGCAAAAAAAATCTATGGTGAAAAATATTTCCTAGAAGGAAATGTAATTTCATAATTACCTTCAGCCTAGCTCATTTGCATTCTAAAATAAAAAGGATGCATTAAGCTGTGAACATGACAGCATGAGGCCAAGAGAGACATCAGGAGAATGTTAAGTAATTGATAGCTACGAGCTGACCACTGGAACATCCCCACTGGAACTGAATAAAGTGAGTATGGCCACATGCAGAACTGTTCAGACTTCACATCATGCAGATCCAGTTCAGCATGCTTTCACCAAACTTGTGTTTCTAGTGGAATAAAATAGAAACAAATGTAATTGAAAATACATTACAGAGTATAAGAGCAGTATACCCTTGTATATAAAACATGTGAGTTTGTATAATAAAAAAATGTAATTATTCAGCCAGGCATGGTGGCTCATGACTATAATTCCAGCACTTAAGAGGCTACAGCAGGAGGCTGCCATGAGCTCTGGGCCTATAAAGTAAAACCTGTAGTGTGAATTCTAATTGGTCTGAAAAATAAAAACACAGAGTCAGCTTTCAGGGTGAAAGCTGAAAGATGAGAAAATCAGAGGCAGCAGCCACCAGAGAGACTTCTTACCTCTAGGAATCCTCAGACTGAAAGGAACTGAGCTCCTGTCTCCACTTGCCTTCCCACGTCCTCTCTCTGCCCAGCCATATCACTTCCTGTTTCCTCTTTCCAGGTGCTGGGATTAAAGGTGTGTACCACCACTGCCTGGCCTCTATGGTTAACTAGGGCTAGCCCTAGCCTCTGATCTTCAGGCAAGCTTTATTTATTAGAGCACAAACAAAATATCACCATAGAAACCCTGTCTCAAAACAAAACAACAGCCTGTGTGTATGTATGTATGTGTGCGCATGTGTATATGCATGTGTGTGCATGCATGTATTATGTGTATGTGATCGTGTATGTCTATATGTACGTGTGTGTGTGTGTGTGTGTGTGTGTGTGTGTGTGTGTGTGTGTGTAATATGTTTAATTATTACTGTGAATCATGGTACAATATACTCCTATGCTATGAGCCTAAAGCCTTAGTTTGAAGGCTCTGTAAGCTCAGGGTATTTTTTATTGAATATGTTTATTTATTAAAATTTTTTCCTTTTACATACCAACCCCAGTTCCCCTTCCCTCCCTCCCATTCTACCCCCATCCACTCCTCAGAGTGGGTAAGGCCTCCCATGGTAGTCAACAAAGTCTGGCATACCAAGTTGAAGGAGAGCCTAACCCCTCTCCATTGTATCAAGGCTGAGCAAGGTATCCCACCACAGGGAATGGGCTCCAAAAAAGCCAGTTCATGCACCTGGGATAAGTCCTGGTCCTGCTGCCAAGGACCCCACAAACAGATTGAGTCACATAGCTGTCACCCACATTCAGCGGGCCTAGTTCGGTCCCATGTAGGTTCCTGAGCTCCAACTAGCACCGGTCAGCTGTCTCTGTGGGTTTCCCCATCAGGTTCTTGACCCCCTCTTCTTTTTTTTTGAATGTCGAATGTCATTTATTGAAGGAGGGAGGAGGTCTTAGATACAGACTTACAGCACAATGGGGGAACCCTGGTTGGCAGAAGTTCGTTTGTTTTGTTTTGTTTTGTTTTGTTTTGTTTTGTTTTGTTTTTTGAGCTGAGGATCAAACCCCAGGCCTTGCACTTGCTAGGCAAGCGCTCTACCATTGAAGCTCAGGTTTTTACATGGAAACTCGATATATCAAACCTCAGAGTGTTGTGAAGGGGGTAGGATTCAGCCCTGCTGACCTACTATGTTCTTCCTTTCTTTGCAGCCAAACTTGAAAACCAAAGGCCTTGAAACTAGACCTTATCAGTTTCCCTGGCATCAGCACCAAACTCCTTCTTAGTGTCCAGGTTCCGGGGGTCCAGAAAGAGCACGTGTTCCTCCCCACATTCCACATCAGCTGAGACAGAGGGTAGAAGTTCCTGAGGACCCACAAAGTACTAAAGCCAGGGGATTATTAAAAGCTTTGGTGTGCCTGACTTGGTGGTGCATTCTTTCAATCCCAGCGTTTAGAGGCAGAGGCAGAGGAGGGGAATCTCTGTGAGTTGGAGGCCAACCTGGCATACATACCTAGTTCCAGGCCAGTCAAGACTGCATAGTGAGAACCAGTCTCAAGAATAAAATAAACTAAACCAAACTTCACTGTGTAACACAAATGTGTTTCTGCTGTGGTCACCTTTTTATTGATGTGATAAGACACCATGACCAAAACAATTTATAAAGGGAAGCATTTATTTTGGGGCTCACTGTTCCAGAGGGTTGAATACATAACTATCATGGCAGGGAGCATGGCTGCAGGTAGGCGGGTAGGCATGGCAGAAAGCTTATATCTGATTTATGAACAGGAAGCAAAGAAAGAAGGCTAACTGGGAATGTCAGGGGGGGCTTCCAAAACATCAAAGCCCACCCCAGTGACACACCTCCTTCTATGAGACCACACCCCTCCCATGGCCACGCCTCCTTCCATAAGGCCACGCCTTCTCCCATGAGGCCATGCCTTCTCCCATGAGGCCACACCTCTTGCCATGGCCATGCCTCCAAATCTTTCCAACCTGTTCCACCAACTGAGGACCAAGCATTCAAACCTATGAGCCTAGGGGTCCATTCTCATACAAACCACCTCAGTTTCCTATTCTGAACTGCAGAATTAAACAGATCGATGCAGACACACTGTACTAGAAATGCTCCATCCCCAGCCCTACTCAAAGGCAGAGCAGTCAGGCCTGACAAGACTGAGCTGCTACACATGCGCAGTCAGAAGTGCTACAACAACAAATGGGTATCTCTCACCAAAGATTCAGACAGCAGACGGGAAGGAGTTGCCTCCAAAAAATACTCAGCAAAATGAAGCAGACTTCTCCATCATTGCACTAGCTGCACTTGGTGAAGTATAAAGGTCTTGCAGCCAAAGACTCTTATGCAAAGGTGTGTGGTTAGCATGTAGCATATATGTGCTGCTCAGTAGACATGTGCCCCATGGATAAAATTAGTCTGTGGTCTACAGTAAGTGCACCCCACTTCCTACACCATGGTGTTTGAGAACTGAATAATGCGCATCCAAGCCAGGGAGGCAGGAGGACCACTGTGAGTTTGAGGCTAGCCAAGGCTACATAGTGAGACCCTGTCTTGGCAGAATAGGAGGTGAGGGAGGGAGGAGAAGAAAGGGGAGAAGAGGAGGAGAGGGGAGAGAAAGGGGGGAGAAGAAGGGGAAGAGGAGGAGGAAGAAGAGGGGAAAGAGGAACACAGGGAAGAAGGGGGGGGAAGAGGGGGAAGAGGAGGGGCTCATACACACAGTGTGAATCACAGCTACAAGAGCTGGCTCATCTTGAGGGTATTTGGGAAACTGCTTTTCTACATCCTTGATAAGCAAAGAAAAGCTTGGTCTACTCACCAACAAGGAGGTATGAAACAGTAAGAAAGCCGCCCCCACAGGAAAGAGCAAGGACAGAGCTGCCTCTCCTGGAAAGTCAGTCAGAGAGCCCTCTCCGAGGACTCCTCCCTCCCCATCCGAGGACTCCTCCCTCCCCATCCGAGGACTCCTCCCTCCCCATCCGAGGACTCCTCCCTCCCCATCCGAGGACTCCTCCCTCCCCATCCGAGGACTCCTCCCTCCCCATCCGAGGACTCCTCCCTCCCCGCCACTGTGTGAACAAATTGCAAACCCCACCCTTCACCTGGGAGGAAGCACCTACCAAGCCTTCCTTTCCCAGACTTGGGCCTTCGGGGTTTGCAGGGTCATGCTGCTACTGCTGCTATGAACAAACCGACAAGGACAGAACCCTGACATCCAGGAACTTGTGTGCGCTCCCCTAGGCCATGGGTCCATGCTTGTAGGAGGCAAAAGGTCTCCAGCCACTGAGAGCCACACATGAAGAAGGGCACAGAGGCTTACTAGGAACTTCATCCCTCCAAAAGAATTCCTGTTTAGATTTGAATATATTTTCATTGGACAAATCTGTTTAATCTTACATCGGCTCAATTTTCAAGCCACACTCTAACAGTAATGGTTACTGTTGCAAAAAAAAAAAAAAAAAGAAAGAAAGAAAAGAAAAGAAAAAGAAAGCAACTAATTGTAATCTTACCTTGCAAAAGTAATGCTTTCATAACAACACCCAGCACAATTATTTCTAATATAAAAGCACCGGGCTGAATGATAGACATTTAGAACATCAGTAGACAATCTATCAGGAAGACCAATTTACATATAACACTGCTTTTCTTTCTTATTCTTTATTATAGGTTGTTGTTGTTGATGATGATATTGATGATGATGATGATGATGATGATGATGATGATGATGATGTCTAACAGTGGATGCTGGCCTTGAAGCTGTGATCTTCCAGCATCAACCTTCTGAGGACAGAGATGACAGGTGTGTGTCACAGTGTAGGTTTTGTTTTGGAGGGGGGTTGTTTTAATTATGATGACATACGGATTTTTTAAGTTTTTTTTTTAATTATTTAACTTTGTGTTTACTGAATTATTGCCACTTTAATTCCACTTCCAAATAAAGCAGTAGGTTGAGGACAGGTGAGTAAAGACAGACATAATCTGTGAACCCATGCCTCATTGATAAAGGCCAGCTGCTCATTCATTCCTAAAACACTTCGAATGCCTACTTCACACAAATCCCCATCCAAGAAAAGCTCCCCCAGCACAGGCTGAATGAGATACAAGTCTCTCTTCAGAGAGTTCTGAGTCTAAGAATCTCAAAATTGTACCAAAAGGAAAATAGACCAACACAAGGCAATCTGATAAAATCCAGAACACAAAATAAAATTCAGGACAGCACAGTTCTCTGAGCCCTCTCTCCTGGAAGGCTGGCCTGGGGATTAATAAGAGCTGTGTCATAAAGCCAACAGCTCTAAAAATCTCTGAAGCAGGACATCCAATTTTCCAGGTATGTCTGGGGCAACAGGGTACCACCTCTACACCATGCTCTCTATTTTTGACAAGGGATAAGCTAAACTTAGAATTCTGAGACATAGCACTATAGCTCTAAATTTTCACCAGAAAATGCCAGCCAGCTCATGGTAAGAATGCAATGCTATGCAATCATCTTTTAAGACCCATGGCCCACAGCCTAGAGAAAAATGACACACGGTCAGCTGCAAAGAGGCGAATGTTTAACATGCTCAGGCCACCTCATCCCTATTAATCTGGAAAGTCATTTCCTTCTCTTTGAACTAATTTGATTTGGTTTGCTCAAGGGCCTCAGTTCCTTTCCTCCACCTTCATTTCAAAGCGGCTGTGAACTCAGCCCTCAGCCCACACAGGCTCCAAATCACTTTCATCATTTTTCCCAGTCACACACACACTGCTCTCTCTGCCTGTACCACACCAGCCGTTTCTATTTGCCAGTTAGTCTACAACTCTGAGACAAAGAAATGTTCCTTTGCATTACAAAGAGTCAAGAAAGGCATGGAATGTGCTAATGTGCTCAAAAGAAATGAAAATGAATGAGGGCTGTTTTAATCTATTAGCAAAATGATCATCAAGGAATGTGGACCAGAGATGTAAGCTTGAGAAGCAGGGTGATAATACTAAAAGAATATGGGATTTCATATCGAGGACAGTTCCTTTAAATTTCTTCTTTTAAATGTTCTTCCAAGTTTATATTCCTTTTTGTATTTTCAACAAATTGTAAAACTCTAATTCTCAGTAAGAAAAAAGAAGTGCTATTTTTATATTTGTGTGTGTGTGTGTGTGTGTGTGTGTGTGTGTAATGTGTCTATGTGTGATCTCTATGTGTGTGGTGTATGAGCATATGGGGAGAGGGGTCCATGGAGGCCTAAGGATAACATCAGTGTACTGCTCAATCACTGACCTATTTCCTTCTGTCTGTACCCCACTCCAAGTGCTGGAGTTATAGGTATGTCCACAACCATGCCTGGCTTTTTACATGGATTCTCAGGATTTAAACACAGGTCCCCATGATTACACAGTAAGTGTTCTTTCCCACTGAGCCATCTCTCCAGCTAGAGAACACATTCTTGATGCCTATAGCCACACAGATGAGTGACAGCATTTTGCTAAGGAACCCAGTTACAGAAGACTACTCACTATCATGATGTCAATGTATAAGGGAAGCCCTCTAGGAAAACACTGTGTACTGCACTAGTGATTGCCAGGAGATAGGAATGAACGTGAAATAGGGAATGAGGCCAGAGGGGCGTGAGGGAATTTGGGGACATGGTATAATTTAGCTGTTCTTTGAGTATAATAAAAAGTCATGAATCCACATGGTTGTCAGCTGTTGTGGAATATTATTTTAAGGTGTGTTACTTTTGTTTATGTTGCATTTGTTTAACTCTGTGAAGCTGTGTTACTGTGCCTGTCTAAAACACATGAAGGTCTAATGAAGAGCTGAATGGCCAATAGCAAGGCAAGAGAAAGGATAAGTGGGGCTGGCAGACAGAGAGAATATATAGAGGGAGAAATCTGGGAGAGGAGAGATCTAGGAGCCAGAGAAAGAGGAGGACTCCAGTGGCTAGCCACCCAGCTACACGGTAAGCCACAGAGTAAGAAACAAAGAAAGGTACACAGGAATAGAAAAGGAAAAGCCCAGAGGCAAGAGGTAGATGGAATAAGTTAAGGGAAGCTGGGAAGGAAGAAGCCAAGCTAAGGCTGGGCATTCATAATTAAGCATAAGTGCCTCTGTGTGTGTATTTATTTGGGAGCTGGGTCTCAGGGCCCCCTAAAGAGAAAAAGAATAAAACAAACAACAGTCAACATTTAAAAATATACTTCAAACTATAAATTGCATTACGATTCTTATTTTCAATTTAATAAACTATTTATAAAACTCAAACCTTTGACAGTGCCCTGGGACATAACCCAATTTCTGAAGAACATGCTATTTGTCAGGGATACTTAGCTCTAGAAATAGAAGATGAACAAATCAGTCATAGTCCTTGGTCTCAAGAACTTTTGTATTAAAAGACAAACTTTGAAAAAAAATAATCACAGGAAAAATACACACTCCAGTCCAGTTATGTCCAGTGATGGGAACAATGTCAATGGACAACCCAAAGAACTTATCAGACTGTGGGGATTAAATCACATATTCATCCATTTTTCATTGCTATAATGAAATACCAGAAGCCAAGTGTGGTGGTTTGGATGGGAAATGTCTCCATAGGCTCATGTATTAGAGCACATGTTTCCCAGTTGGCTGTGCTGTTGAGATTGCATAATCCTTCGGAGGCTAAGCCTTGCTGGAGGAAGCATGTCACTCAGAATAGTTCTGAGGGATTGGGTTTGTTGGTTTGGTTTTTTTTTTTGGGGGGGGGGGGGTGTCGAGATAGGGTTTCTCTTTGTATCCCTGGCTGGAGCTCATTCTGTAGACCAAGCTGGCCTCAGACTCACAGAAATCCATCTGAGTCTGCCTTCTGAGTGCTGGGATTAAAAGATGGCGCCACCACTGCCCGCCTTGGTTTTGAGGTTTTATAGCTTACCCCATTTCATGTTCTCTGTCTCTCTCCCCTCTCTCTTTCTCTCTCCTCTGTCTCTCTGTCTCTCCCTCCCTCCCCCTTCCCTTCTCCCCATCTAAGAAAATATGATCATCCAGCTTCCTGTTCCGGCTGCCCTTCCTTCCCCTCCATGTGGGACTTTATCCCTAGGCAATCCTGAGTCCAGATAAATTCTTTCTTGCCTGAGTTGTTTTCATTGGGGTACTTTATCGTAGCAATAGGAAAATAATGAATACACTGGGTAATCTTAGAGAAGAGGTTGATTTAGCTCTCAACTCTGGAAGCAGGAGGGCATGGTGCAGGCACCATCAACCCTGATGAGGACCTCCTCCTGGGAGACAGCATCCCATGAAAGCGGGGGAGGGGGGACCAGGAGCAAGGCCTCACATTGCCAGACAGGAAACCAGACAGTGATTGTTAAGACAATGCTCTCACAAGAACAGGATCCCCTGAGAGCGCCAGGTAGCCTAAGGACTTCTCAATAGCATTCGCCATCACTACCCTGAGGACCCAGCCTCCAACACTTGAACCACTAGGGAGCAAACCGCATCCACGTTACAGCATGTGAGTTTTGATTTGAATTCTTTGAGGGGAAGGGCGGGGTGCTTGCATACGTACTCCTGCATCCATGTACATGTAGGCATGTGCATGGGAAACTGGGGTTGACAGTAAACATCTTTTTCTTTTACCCTCTGCCTCGGTTTTTGAACCCAGAGTCCACTATTTAGGAAGACTAGCTAGCCACCAAGCTCCAGCGACCCTTCTATTGACCTCTCAGTGTTAAAACTTCCGATTCATTCCTACCATGCAACCATGGATGTTTTATGTGGGAGCTGAGGATTAACCTCAGGTCTTCAAGCTGGTGAGGGAACCACTGACTGAGCTCTCTCTCCTCAGCCTCTGATTTAAATCTTTAAAGTGCCAAGACTTGTCACCATGATCACAGGCTCCTCTGGAGTTCCGAGGAGCATAGGGACAGCACACAAATGCTAATGCCTAGGTACCAGCTAAGCAGAAGATGTAAACCCTTGGCTGAGGAGGTCTGAGTGAGAGGTGGCAAAATAACTTGAAAGCGTAGGTTAAGGTAACAGGGAGTCTCCTTGTGTTAAAATTCCAGGACATGTCTGCTCCCACTGGGGCCTTCAGACAAGGGAACACATTTGTGAGACTGTAACTCATGGAAAATGCGGTTTTAATTAAGTTCGTTTGTGTGTTATTAATAAAAATGTGTAATATTTATGAGCCCCGTTCTTGTCTGTTCCTTGCCTCTCATTCTGTTTAATTAGCCGTGTGTAGGAGGTGCTGAATTGCAAGATCCCCTTTATTTCATAGTGATATTCCCAGTACAGTTCGGCGTGTGTCTGGAACATAACAAAGAGAAAATTAAAATGTTCCTTTGGCCCTAATATAAAGGGAACTCCATGGGCTCACATGTTCACTGAAATTGCTCCCACGTATGGGTAACATTCTCATCCTGTTGATTAAGATGAGAAAGAACCTGCCCCATGAGAAGAATATAGTTTCAGCATTATTGAAAAAGGAAATGCAATCTACTCTTATGTAATATAGAAATTAACAAGCACAGTATAGACATATGTATGTGTGCATAATATGTATATATGCACAGTATAGACATATGTATGTGCACATAATATGTATATATGCACACAGACAAATCTTCAGGCAGAGAAAACCCAACTTTTAATATTTGCCAAACTGATTAACAAGAAAATCTTCAGCCCTCACGCACCTTACACACCATTACACATACATTTATAGCACAGGCAGATGACAGGAAATGTAATCATAATAATAACTGGAACCTACCCAGCACTGTGAGCCTGCCATTCCTCTATAAGCTTTGCATGGGTTTGTTTATTCAAAATCCTTGATGCCTCTGTAAGGTAAATACTATTATCACTAACTCTCACTTAACAGATGGGAACACTGGGACTCAGGAAAGCACCTTGTCACTTGACCAGACCATACAACTATGAGTAGAGGTTGGACTGGAACCCATGTTGTTTGGCTCCAAGGGCATCCAGCATTGTCCATTGTAACGCCAATTATCACAGCTCTGCATGGATACGTTCATGTTTCCATACCCAGACATGTGGTTTGATGCTAGGTAGATGGGTTCTAGATTCCTCCTGTGGGTTAATTTCATTAATTTATCAAATCAGAGATAACTTTCCCCTCATTGAGAAAAGGATAATTAAGTTAGGTATGTAACCAAAAAGTACTAAGACATCAGGGAGTTGTATTGTGCATACTCATGACTTCAAAGCCTGAGACATCAACTTTTTATGAATTTCACATGTTGTTAGATAGTCAAAGAAAGGTAGGGTAAGGCTGGTCATAAGGGTAATCCATGAAAATAGGTATTAGATATGTTCATACTTTATTTTTGCTACCCTAATTTTTTTTTTTTTAAGTAACCCAGTAGGTTCAGCTAAACACTTGAAAAATTTCAGTCCTCTTTCCTTGATCCCATCAACCTTCTCTTGCTCATATTCGTGTGTTTGCAGTCTGGGCTTGACTTCATGGTAGCCCAGGTCTTCCCAACTTCCCTCCCTTAGTTTATCTTCTTGCTCTCAGTGAGGCCACTTAGTTTCAAGACCTCTTTGCCTCTGCCTCTCTGTCATGGCTTTCAGATTCCAATTACGGTTACCTTCTTCTGATCCCCAGCAGCCCTCACCATTCCATAAGCCAGTCAGTCTTCCTGCAACAAACAAACAAACAACAACAATAACAAAAAAAAAAAAAAAACCTGTCTTTAGTTCAGCCTCCAGTGATCCCATGTACAATTGTCACATTGGGTTTTATAACAGAATTCATAATATAACATCTAAAGATCACATTTTCTCATGTCAAACAAGATCTAATGCCCTCAAAAGGGACCTTCATCTCTAAATTTCATACTCAAGTCTACGTGACAACAAGCAGTGGTTACAAAACCTGAATATATCAGCCTAAAGATCAAACAAAGGACATTATTGATTGAGAAAGGACAAAATATTAAGTATAACCTCTTGGGTAATATTTGGGGGATAAACACTGACTTTTGCCAGCCAAGAAATCAACTTGTCTAATGAAGCAATGTGGACAAACATGGGCAACAGTGAATGAGGGAACAGTGTCTGTTAAGGGCGTTCTAATTGGGAGGGAAACACACACAAATGATGGAATACAGCAAAAGACCATTCAAATGAATGATGTAAGTGTTAAGCATAAAGTGTTGATGAGATGGAAGTGAAGTCAAGTTTCCAGGAAAGATTTGGTTTTGAAACAAGATCTGAAGATGGTAATGGAAAGTCCCTTATAGTAAAAAGGTAGAGGAATGTCTCTTGATCATCATAGGAGACGTTTGGACATTTGGCCCAGTAAGAACTTAAATTTTTATGGTTGACTAGTAGATATGGGAGAAGGTTATGTCAAAGAAGCCAGCTTGTTATTGTTGTTGTTGTTGTTTATTTTTAATTGAATTGAAAGTAAAGATATTATTCACAGTATTCTTATGTGGAAAATTTTAATTATGTAAAAACAAAGTCCCATTTGAAATTGAAAATGGAAAACATGAGACTATAAAGAGGAAACTTCTCTAAAGGACTTGGCCATGGTGATCTTTAACCCATAATAAAGTGTCTTTATGGAGAAAGGAAGGTTTCTTAACATAGCCCAAGGAAGACCTAACAGTCAAAACTTGAGGTAGGAGGAACATGGTCAAAAGCCATCATGTCTAACTGGTCCCCATACTAGAGTAGTAAGACTGAGCTTAGTGTAAGTTTAAAAGAGAAAAATAATAACAAGGGACCTCCTTGTGTGTGCTTCACCAGGGAACTCCAGCCAGAATTCACACATGGGTTGATTTCCCCTTCTCAGAGTAATTCCTTTGTGCTCTCTTCAAACCTTTGTGACTGTTTTTGTTAACTACATCGGTAGGTCTTAAAGGTGCTTGGAAAAGGAACTGTGGTCACAGTCAGAAATAAACCATGTGAGCAGATCTAGCATTTTGAAGCAGCCTTAAGCCGCTCAGGAAAAGCCCAGGGCAGTAGCTAGCAGAGAGGAGGTAAGAGAAGTCTAATAAACAATGACACTTGTGCTGATTAGGGCCTGGAATCGGAGCTGGAGAGCTTTTGCCAAGTTCTGAATGGAAGGTAACATTTGGAACCTGGAGAACCTGGGGGATGCCAGTGTTGACCACATGGGAGACCAGGAACATCTAAGCATGGGGCTCTATCAAGTCCAAGTCCACTGGTGTCCACTCATTGGTAATCCTCACAATGAACACTGACTGCCTGTAACCAAGTGTAACCAGCTGTGAAACCTGGAGCAAGTCAGGCAACTTCTTGGTGCCTCAATTTCATCACTTCCAAAGTGAAGGGAACACAGATAACTGTTGCATCCAAAGCTCTGCAATTTATCTTTTCAATCCGTCCTGTGATAGATAACACCAGCCTGGGGACAGGAGAGGGAACTCAAAGTCACGTCGCAGTACCAAAGGTAAGGTCTCCAGATGGTCAGATAGTGCCCTGCTTTATCTATGTCACTCAAAGTCCTCACCCCCTGTCCTGTTTAGGGACTCCCATTTCAGTCCTAATAGTCCCTATTCCTTACTTTATTTACCATCATTCTCAAGTACAACATAAATGTCGCGAAGCTTTGTTTCCACTGCTGATGTCTGTCAGCATCTAACCTCGATCTTTCACATACTCCATAGTAAGAGTTATCTACCAAATGAATGGCCTTCCCTGTATCATCACCTTTCCAGAAGAACAGACATTCAAGTAGTTCCAGCTGAGGTGCGGTGGACAATGACCCAAAAGTCAGGTGATAAGATCGCTCAGTGATTCTTACAGACACCAACAGTGCAAACCCTGACTGTCCTCAGCAGACTCGTCTCCAGTTCAAGTGTCTGATAAGATGTGGTTCCCTGGGGTGACAAGAGCAATGATGTGGGGTAAAGGCACTTTACAGTTTCTGGGAAGGTTGGGTTCTTTCCACTTGTGTCTTGCTTCTGATAATCTGAAGCCTAGATAGCATGAAAAAACTGAAACCCTGCTCATGACACCTGGCCTCAAGAGATCACACCCACCACTCACCCTCCAATCGACAACTGATGGCGAGGAAGGAGACCATAACAGCATGAGTGCCAAAACCCAAACAACAACTTCTTGCCCAATCTCTTTGTTTTTTGAGACAAGGTTTTACTGTGTAGCTCTAGCTGGCCCAAGACTCAACCTGTAAGCCAACCTGGCTTTGAACTCAAAGAAATCCCACCTGACTCTCCCTCCCAAGTACTAGAATTAAAAGGTGTGTGCCACCATGACCAGCTTTGCCCAAATTTTTAAAGAAATAAAAGTACAGCAAAATACAAAACAACAAAAGCCTCCTTGCCTCCTTTATGGGTCTAATATTAGGCCCTGTGGGACTTCAAAGATGAGTCTAAAACCTCAAGCTCATGGATTCTGAACAGAACCACAATTATTTCAATGCTTACAAGGTTCATCTTAACAATACTGAGAAGTCTATCTACCAGCATACCATTCTTAGGGCAGCAACCCAACTTAGATCCAGACACAAAAATACTTTAAGGGAAAACTGGGCCAAACCTAAACAGAGACAGCAGAGGTGGGCAGGTCAGACAATTTTCCCCTCAGATGTAATACACTTTGAAACAGAGCTGGCATGAAGATGACCTCAGATACAAAGTGAGCCTTAATTCCACCAGCACTAGCTCTTTGAGCATTGTAGAATGCTTTGGGCACAACAGGTATCTCTGAACACTGAACAGGTAATGGAGAGAGGTTACCAGCTAGGCACTTAGGTGCTAACACATGCATTTTCGTGACTTGGTTCACAGATTAAACTGATAATTTCACCAAAGACTGTCCTTTTCAAAGATAAAATAGCTTCTGATGTTTAAAAAAAAAAATTCTTCTAGCTCAGAAGTTTGTAAAGAATGAATTATGTATACGCAGCAAAATTTACTATTACAAGAGGAAGTCAATGAGTCTTAATCTGCTCCATCTGAGTGGACATAGTCCCATGAAGTGCTGTCTCCCATGCTCTGTGTAACACACAACCATGTCCCACCTGCAGCACATGGTAAGAGCTGATACATATGCAGGGCTTGAACTTGAGTCAGGTGTGTGCCAAGTGTCCAGACTGAGCGCTCATTCTCTACAATGCATAAGAAGAATCCCTTTGCCACTCACAGCCCTTACTCCTGCCTCATTTGCACTCTTTGAACGGTAAGTCAGGGTGTACTTTTGTTTCTTCAGCACCCTTGTCAATTCTCATCTTAATCTCGTTGGACTCCACCTCCAGTGCTTCAGCACTTTTCCCACAATCCCCTTCTCTCTAAGCCTGCCCAACAAAAATGAATATTGATGCCTTCATAACTCCCACACTTCTTAACTAACAGACACTTTTAAAATGAACTTTTTGAAACTTTAAAAGGTAAGGAGAAAACGTGAAGGGATATTGAATCATTCAACAGTTCTATTCAATTTTTTTAAGACAGAGATTTGCAGGCAAAAGTGGGTAGGCTGATACAGGTGTAATAGAAATATAAAACATGTTGAGGTATGAAAGTATAATCAGCAGTTGTGTGTGTGTGTGTGTGTGTGTGTGTGTGTGTGTGTGTGTATTAAATTGTCAAGGGACAATAATAATAATGATAAAGGACCTCCACCCTGCCTTCATAATAGTTGTACTGACCTACATTCTCATCAACTCACACCCTAGTCTCCCATCCTCCAACTCCAAATCATCCAGTTAGTGGGCAAAATGTAATGTCTCTCCTCAGGCCTTGTGGGTTCTCTGCTAGGACCAATTTCTGTTAGCAAAAGGCAGATTAACGCGGTGGTGTGTGGGGGTGAGGGGTTAGGTGAGCAATTTCCATAGCCCATGTCATGTGCCACACAGACAGCTCTCTTTGGACCTCAGCACTCTCTCTGGTCTTCAAGATTAGTACAGAGCAATGGATTCTGGAATGATAAGACAAATAGGCAGTTGCTTCACTCTGAAGAGGTGGGGAAACTGCCCAAGGCAGGAACATCTGGTCTGGTCCCAGAGTCTTCTGGGTGGATGAATCCCTGTCTCCAGTAAGGGAGGGTTGCCTGCCACCTCTGGGTTGAGACCTAAAGCCCTTCCATCTGTGTGAATCTCTGCCCGGTGTCAAGGAATCAGAAGCGGGCAGGAGAACAATCTGCTTTTTAACCATGTTTAGCTCAATTTCAATTTCAAGGAGAAATATTATGGTTGTATAACATAATCAGCTGGGCGGTGGTGGCGCATGCCTGTAATCCCAGCTCTCGGGAGGCAGAGCCAGGAGGATCTCTGTGAGTTCGAGGCCAGCCTGGGCTACCGAGTGAGTTCCAGGAAAAGGCACAAAGCTACACACACACACACACACACACACACACACACACACACACACACAAAACAACATAATCAGAGTGACAGTTTCATCATCTCCGCAGGTCTGAGGATTGGGGCAGAGTGTTTCCCAGAAGCTAGATAGTAATTCCCCTTCTGGATCCCCCAACCCCATCCTTGAGCTACACCCATTTGTATTTACCATACACTTGGTGTAAAGGCTTTAAACAGAGACCTGACGTGGCTCTATCCCAGTGGTGGTTCACCTTGAGAAATCTGGCCAGAAAGGTTTTTGGAAGCCTGGTTCTGAAGCAAGTCACACATGGTATCCCCAGTTCACATTTTAGCGCTTAAACCCAGAGAATCTCGGGGGCCTGCTCAAGACACACGGCTCTGGTTTCCCAACATGAGCAGAACCTTGCCCTGTTCTTAACCACATCAACATGTTGAAAGGGGGCTTATCTCTTCCTTTGGGTCCTGGTGGGATGCCTTCATTTCTCTCCTTATCTAGTGGCGGGGCTACTCCACTCAAGCACAAACCAGCTTCTCTTGTAGCCAGCAATGATTCAGACTTTGGATTTGTCGGGGTTTCTTAATGATAGTCATTAACAGTCTAGTTAGAAATCAAATATAATCTAGTCAAAATACTCATGGGCTTTGCAGATGGTTGAGTTCCAGGCAACTTTCCTTTGGGCAACTTACTTTGCTTCTCTTTATCTATTAAGTGGGTGTAATTTCAGTTCCAGCATCCCAAGGTTACTATTTATTTTTATTTTTATTCGTCTATTTATTTACTTATTTTTGACTGGGCCATTATCATGTCATAATCCTGCTCTTGCGAGATCATGACAACAAAGAAAAAGAAAAATATATTACCACCTCAAGAAACGAGAAAAATACAGATCTAATTTGAACTACCTTGAACTTACTTGCTGGGCAGCAAAAGCAAAACCAAATAAATGATAATAAAAACCCATGAGGTTTGACAATACTCGTTACTAAAGCTACAGAGAAATCATTTCCCATGGTACTGGAGGGAATGCAAAATTACAGCCCCATGAAAGACACCTGCTAATAACCCAAATCCCAGGTGCTCCAGAACCAAAACACCTCCCATGGGAATGGATCCTGCAGTTTCTTTTGCAGATGTAGCCCAGGCTGTCTGTATAAAGGTATCCTTTAGAGCAGGGCTCCCTAAACATTTTCCACTTACAACCCATTTTTCACTCACGGAATTTTACATGACTCTGGGCTTATAGGTACACAAATCAAACAGGTAACAAATATGAAAGTGATTTATTTTAAAAACAATCCTTTGGAATATATGTCATTTTGCCATTAGTTAAAAACAAGTGTAAATTTGCATACCACTGAGGTGGAAATGACTGCTTATTGTTACAACAAAAACCAAAGCGTGGTAAGGATATGATACCGTAGGATGCAGACCATCTTCAGCATTGTTTAGAACCCACTGCTATTTTGGTTTTACAGCTGTCAGGCTGAGAATACCACAACATGTAGCAAAAACCTGTGGAGGTCTGCTTTGTTAAACAGTCCGTCCTAATGTAAACACCAAATTCACTTAACAGGATTTATGAAACTCCAGTCAGCAACTCAAAGAATAGGTTTCAAAAGTCCAACATTCTAACACAATGCACGCCAAAGACACCATGATTTTTGTACATGGTGGCACTTTTATGAATGAAGGTTAAAAAAGAAAAACTACTCAAATCCTTTGTTTTTTGTCATTAAACCATATGCTTCTATAAGGGCAGAAAATATTAAGTAATAAAAAACACTGCAACTCATACAACTGTCTTTAATCTGGGCCAAGGCGCACCAGACGGTGTCTCTTGACCCTGCGTGGCATGACCACATGTAATGCAAAGTGTGCAATGTAATGTTCAGGACCCATGTTGTTATAAGGTCATGTGTTGCAACACGGATGAGTATGGCCACGCACACCTCAGATTATGTGCTTAATTTTGAATTAATTTTTAGTGGCTGGGCATTCACAAACCTTTTACTGTTGCAAAATTTTTAGTGACCCCTATGTTCAGTCAGATGACCCAAAGAGACCAAAACCTACAATTCCAGAAGTTGTATGCTAGAAAGATACTTGTTAGAGCAACTGAACAAAAATAAAAAAAAATAAAAAAAAACCTGGAAAGCTGGGATCCAAACATAAGGCAGCCCTGGCCAGATGAACCATGACATCCATGTAACTGATTACAATATAAAGGAAAAGAATGAAGATTCTCTCTGCATGTATTATTATGGAAAGAACCCCAAAATGTATTGTTTAGTGGGCCAAATGAGTACAAAATACAATGTATAATATGCCATCCTTTGAAAAGGAAAGAACAGAAGGGAAATCAAAATATGTATGTTCACTTATACAAACATTGTGAAAAATAGAAACTAATTAAAATGATCACACATGGGAAGGATGAAACAGTAGATGGAAAGAGGGGTGGACTATCATCTTGTCAAGATTTTAAAAATTTGATCTCAAAGAATACCTACAAAGAATAACTTTAAAATAAATAGAAAGTTTTGTGCATGTGTTTAAAGGAGCAGCACCTCTCCCATGAAATGCCTCACATCCAAGCACACTAAAGCAGCCATGGCGGCTCAACCCACCCAAACAAACAAAATACGTCTGCCATGTGACTCCCAGCTCCTCGCTCTTTCTGCTCAGCTAAGCAGAAAGCCACCAAGGGCACAGGGGGGATCTTCTGAGGAGTAAAGTCTCTCATAGAGACTGATTGATATTCCCCTCTCATTCCATGAACCCCAGCACCCCAACTGTGAGGCGGACATCTGAGACAAGTGTCTGCCTTTCTCTACTAGGAAGTTGCATTCCCCCCAACACACACACACACTTCACATCCCATCATTTGACTTTTACAATCCCATCCTTTCATATTACATGGCTTCTGTTTGTTAGGAGAACCGCTCTGTTCTTTATGTTAATTGGAATCGGCTGCTTTGGGCTCTGACACAGACATTTAGCGTTAACAGTCAATTGCTCTTCCCTCAGCCATCTGGCAAAGGAGTTGAAACTAGCAATTTTCGGAGTCAGAATTAGACATCTGAAAATTAAAGTGCACACAGGCAAGCCCCTTAGAAGTGCCAAGGGGAGAGGGGCAGGTAGTGGGATGCTATTAGTCCCAATCTGAGGAGCTGTGATGTTGACTTAGCGGACCACAGGTTGGTCTCCCTCACACAGCTGTTCTTTGCAGTGGACAGTGGACACACTGGAGATTAGACAGTACACCCTGAACGGTAGCAGTACCCGTGCTTTGCCCCCATAATTCTCCCTCTAGGTAAGTGTATCTGTTTAGATTGTCTGACTGTGGTGTATGAGTAGCTTTTCTGAGTTTAGCAAGGACTTATGGAACATAGTGTCTTCTACACAGCATTTTCTGATTCTTCTAGTTCCCTGACTGTGTGTCTCCCTCCCTCCATGAGTCGGCTTGTTCTCTCTGTCCTTCATTTCTCTTATGAGCTCATCCTACCATATATTTGCAGGGCTGGGGCATTTGTAGGTCTAAAGACTACATTCAAACAGTACTGACTTATATCTTTAAAAAGGGGACGCCTGCTAGACCAGTGGTTCTCAACACATGGGTCATGACGCCCTCAGGACCTTTCATGTGAGTCGCATATCAGATATCCTGCATATCAGATATTTATGTTACGATTCATAACAGTAGCAAAATTACAGTTATGAAGTAGCATTGAAAATAATCTTATGGTCGGGGGTCACCACACCATGAGGAACTGTATTAAAGGGTTACAGCATTGGGAAGGTTGAGAACCACCAATCTAGACACATCTGACCTTGATTAGTTTTCAATGTGGACTCATTTCCAGCAAAATAGCAGGGATTCTATTCCTGGCTGCCATGGTCAAAGTCCCAAGAAAGAGCTAAAGCATACCACCTCTACTGCCAGCCTGGCCAGAACATATGACGCACACTAGAGTCAACAGCCTGGAAACTATTCAGCTAACCATTATGCAAGGCATAGCGCTTAATACAAACACATAACATTATGCAACAACACAGTCAAAGGCCATGCCATTCCCAAATCATCTACACATCCCTGATATCCTATGTAACCACTACACAGAAAAAACAAACACACACGTGTTCCTCCGGTAAATCTGCGCTGCAGCAGTATCCAGCTACACCTGCCCATACACCTTCTTCAAAGAGGAAATATGTCCCAGCTTCAAGCATCTTCCATCTTTGGCATGCTCCTGCTGTTCCATCATTCCCATCTTCATATGCAGGGGGGAAGCGGATGCAGCTGAGAGGCGGCATACAAACGCCACAGAACGCAAGACTTGGGTGATGCGCTGTGGAGTGAGACTTCTGGGCAGCCATGACCAGACAGAAAGGAGGAGGCATTTAGTTTGCCCCATGGTTTCAAAGAGGTCAACCTATGGGTCCTATGGCTCCACAGGCTTAGAAAATATGACCAAAGTGGAAGTAATTCGCTGAGAAAATTAGCTGAGCAAGGGTTGACTGATAAGTTTTAAATCCCCAGTTGCTGGGTTTCCACCACCGCCGCTGCCGATGTGATAAGCCAATCAAGCTGAATTAATAAATTCAGGTTTAATGAACAAAGCAGAGCAGTCCAGGGTGACCCCTGGAGAGGCTGGGGAAAAGTCACATGGCAAATATGGCTACCAGGCCTTAAGTAACCTGTAGGTATGGTCTTGAGTAGTCCAGGGGAGGGGCTGGCTTTTGGTGGGCTTTGAAGGGCTGATGGAATGGGAGGGGAGCTCTAAGGAAGGGGCTGCTCTTTGGCAGACTTTGAGGGGATGGGTTTGTGGAGAGAGAGATGGGAGAGAGGAGTTGAGGTAGGGATTCCACCAGAACATTCCAGACTCTGAGTATATGGGTGCCAGGGACTGAGGTGGAGCTTCCATCAGAACAATGACATCAGAACAGGTCATTAATAAAGGAAGGTGAAATTCATACTATAGAAGAAACTGAAAGTCATCTGTCACACCCACAGCCCTGAGAAACTTTATCCAAGACCATTCATTATTTATCTTTCAGGCTCCAATTAATGAGCTCTCCATGACTGTAACAAACCCCTGAGACAAATCAACTAAGAAAGAGACAGGCTTATAGGGAACTCAGTTTTAACTATTAAAATAGTTAACTAATTTAACTATTTAACCAAACTTATCAAGGTCAGAGTTTGAGCCCTGGCAGCTGGAGCAATCTGTGCTTAGCCATTCATGCCTAGTTAAAGAGACAAGGAATAAGCCAGGCCATGGTGGTGACGCACGCCTTTAATCCCAGCACTCGAGAGGCAGAGGCAGTCGGATCTCTGTGAGTTTGAGGCCAGCCTGGGCTACAGAGTGAGTTCCAGGAAAGGTGCAAAGCTACACAGAGAAACCCAGTCTCGACAAAGAGAGAGAGAAAGAGACAGACAGATAGACAGACAAGGAATACTAAAAGGCAGAGAATGGAGATTTAGCCCGTGTGGCTACATTGGCTTAAATAATAAATGTCGCCATAGGCTGTTGTATTTGGACAGTTAGTCCCCAGTTGATGGCACTGTTTGGGGAGGTTTAGGAGTTGAAGTCTTACTGAAGGAAGTCTGTCAGTGGGGACGGGTTCCGAGAGCTTTTAAAGCCTCACCCTGTGTCAAGTTTGCTCCATGCTCATGGTTGAGACATGAACTCTCAGCTTCCTGCTCCTGCTGCCATACCTAAGGCTGTCATGCCTCCTCACCATGATGGACTCTTAACCTTTGGAACCATAGGTCCCTAAGTTGCTATTGGTCACAGCAACAAAAGGTAATTAATACAGTGTCAAATAAGGAGGTCCAGCAATAGCCCC
Source organism: Onychomys torridus (assembly GCF_903995425.1). Classification (NCBI taxonomy): domain Eukaryota; kingdom Metazoa; phylum Chordata; class Mammalia; order Rodentia; family Cricetidae; genus Onychomys; species Onychomys torridus. Next base: position 30,998,460 of record NC_050462.1, on the reverse strand, counting down.
TCAAGTCCATCTTTAGGGTCCTGATATGAGATTCATATTTAGAGAGAGGATCTGAGGTATGTAGCTAAGCAGGTCAAGGGGTGGTCCCACCCATCACTGACCTGTCATATTCTTGGCTGCAGTCTCTCTTGAGAGGAGGTCTAAATTCTCATAACTATGTAAAATCCCTTTACAGAAAACAAACTCCTGGCTGGCACCAGGCTTCAGCCCTGTCCTCCCAGCATGAGGTTCCTGGGGAAATCCCAAGTTCTTGGAATCCATTGCATCAATACCCCGATTGCCAAAGGCAGGAGAACTGTCTTTAAGTGTCTCTCTTTAGAGTGCCTTTGCTTGCCAGGACCTCTGCAGGGTCTATCCATGTTTCTGTCCATTACTGAATGGCCTAGTTACTTTTTGTCTGAGGCAATCCATCACGGCACAAGCACATGGCACAGCAAAGCTGTTTATCTCATGGCCCATGTTCCGAAATCCCCTCCAAAGACACAGCAGCGATGACAAGCAGGCCACCAAGAGTTGCCACCTCTTAGATTTCACATCACCTCCCCGTACCACGAAGCTGAGGAGCAAGCATTTAACACCCGAGCTCCCAGAAGGCATTCTAAAACCAAATTAATCAAGGACTTAACATTTATGCTAAAATACATTAACTTGCCCTCTAAATATGCTCCCCTCTACACACACATCATTCTGTCCCCCCTATGAAGAGTATATTGAAACCTCAACCATCTGCCTTTTCTTTGAATTCTGTATTTTGTGTATATCCCACGTGCATATTTATGTTAGTAAGCTTTTATGTCTTTTCTCAAGTTAATTTGTCTAGTCCCAGTTTATTTCATATTTAAAGCTTCAATCTTTCACAAAAGAAGGAGAAAGTCTCTTTGCCTCTCATATTGCATCAAAGCAGTCCCCCCAAAAGACAGCATTTCACAGGTTGACCTCACTCTGTGAAATGTCTCTTCGGCTCTATCTGGATTTAGGATCACAAATCACTCTTCTTCTATCAAGTTTTCAGATTACCTTTCGGTGATTCAGTGATTGGAGGCCCCCTGTGATTTTCAAGAGGCAAAGATGATCGTCTGCTTCCTGTGAAATCCCAAATGCTCAGTTCTGTTGGGCAATACCAGGTCACCTCTGGGGTCATCAGTGTGCTGGCTTTTTGCCTTCTTTCAGAGACTGACCATCCAATCACACTCTCCATGCTTTTGCTCCTGTCGGGAGTCTTTGATTTGTCAATGGATCCCAGAACCCTCTAAAGCAAAGGACGGGCTCGGGGTGCAGTTCTACATACTAGCATCTATCGCAACTCAGGTTGGAAGTAGCTGAGGAGAAGGGTGTTGTGGTGGGAGACAGACCAACCACTTTAAAAGGTGTGTGTCTTGCATTGAGACAGACTGGTGTATATTCCTCTGAACCCCACATTCAAATCTGCCACATCAGCTGTCTCTTTTCTATAGACAACTCTCTCCAAACCACACACAAAGTAGCCACTGAAAAGTAAGGGTCCAGGGACCATCACAGACATCCCCATCACTTTGATTGAACTTGGAAGGTTTGTGATCTCATGGTCATTGTGTACACAGCTTTCTTCTTTAGCATTTGCTGCCTTCATATTCAAAAGGTCACCCATAACTTCAGAAGCTGTAAAATGCCAAGCCATACCACATCTGTATTAAGAACTAAGAAATTTCACATTTAAATGAATCTAAAATTCTTGTGACAAGGGTTGGGGATTTAGCTCAGTGGTAGAGTGCTTGCCTAGCAAGCACAAGGCCCTGGGTTCGGTCCTCAGCTCCGGAAAGACAAAAAAAAACAAACTTCTTGTGTCAAGATGAGAGAGCTCTAGATATGTCCCCTCTCTCACTAATAATGGGCTGATCTCTTCAGACAGGCCACAGCGTGCCCAGATCCTCATACCCCATTACCAAACACTGATGGGTTTATTCATATGCCTGTGTGGCTGCCCCAGGCTATTCTAGTGAGTTTTAGAATTCCTGGTTGGTGGCCTGGGTTTACCCAAGATGTTATCAACCTATTCTCCATTCTAATTTACAGGTTTTATGTGCCCAGCTGCTCTACACAGGTTTCTGTTCACAGACCATTATCCTTTGATACTCTCTCTGCCTCTGTGTTTTTCCCATGCCCTGCTTTCTCAGGCAAACCTCCTCATCCTTCATCTCTGTTTGGTCAGGCCCCATTTGACCTTGGCCAGTCTTACAGACATTCTTCCCTTGAACCAATAACACAGCCTGATAGCCTGAGCTGCTAAATGCCTGGGGAGGGGGGGGGGAGTCTCTCTGAGTGTTCTAACATTCATGTTCCTGTTTTCAACAGAGGGGCCATCACACTAATATGTCAGGACCCAAGAATCCTCTTTAAAGATTACTCAGGTGTATCTCTTAATGATAAACCCTCAGGCCTGAGCCGTCTCCATCAGTGGGCACCACATTTCTTGAGGTTTGTGAAATCTCTGAGCAGGAAACGAGATGAAACGGCTTGACCTTCAGGTGTAAGATCTCTCCTTTCTTTCCCAGCCTGTAGCTAGTTGGGATTATTTTTATCATTTTTCAAAGCAGCCACATTTACTTCCTCTGCTCCAGTGAGCTGTGCAGATGCAAGGTCTAAAAGGAATATTTAGTGGTCGCCATGGTTACCATTAGTCATAAGAAGTTATAGCTCATGTGCTGATGGCTCTCTTCACAGCTGTAAAAAGAAAGCATGCTCCAAAAAACAGGCTTGCTGGGGCTCCGAGTATCTTACTTCTGTAATGCATCTGGCCCCTTGGGTAGTTTATCTTGATCTTTGAGTTTAATTCACATTTTCAAGATTTAGGCAAAGGAGGTTTCCCAGAACATAAAAGCCAGTAGAGGTAATTCAGCCCAACCCCTTATATTACAAATCAGAAAACTAAGGTCAAGATCATAAAGGACTTGGAGATACACAGTCAGTCCAGCTAGACTCACCAAAAAAGATACGATTAGGAAGTGCCAAGGCCAGGATTCTCTCTGTCCACCCTAAGATCTGGGAGACTAAGTCATGGAAAGTCCTAGAACTGGCAAGAATTATCTCAGGCCCACGTGAAGTGAGGAAATCTGACCCCACACAGATGGACAAGACTCCTTGAAATGGGGCTGGAGCCAAGATCCACAACCAACTGCCAAAGACGTGCTAGGCTTGGACTAGTGTGCATTTTAGGATTGGTAAAATCCAGATGGTATAAACTCTATTTCAACATGGGGGTCCTTGTTTGCTGGTGCTGACCAGCTTTTTCAGAAGTGATACCCCACCCATGCTGGACCTCCCTCTGTGGTCAGACTTCTTGCTGTCTTGTACGGGCTCCACCCTCCTGGCTCAGTGTCCAACAGAACCTCCCATATCCATTAAGCATACTATTGTGGCTTAAAGTCTATTGCTTCGTGATTCACTGAGGATAGAAATAAAATGGTACAAAGACAATCTTAACCAAGAAGTACCCCAAAGGTAGAAGGGTAGCTTGCTCTTGTAATCCTACCACTTGGGTGGTAGAAGCAGCAGAATGGTGAATTTAAGGCCAGCCTGAGCTATGTAACTAGATCCAGGCCAGCCTGGGCTACATAGTAAAAGATATGAGAACTGAATACAGCCTGGGATTCCAGACTGGATGCTGGTTTAAGGGGGAAAAAAATAATATAAAAACATTACTAGTGCAATTTATGAAATTTAAATACTACTTATATATAAAGTAGTAGTGCTGTATCTATTTTAACTTTCATTAATTTGATGATGATGTTAAGTGTCTAGAGGAGTAAAATGAGATGTGGACATAAAAGAAAATGAGACAAAATGTTAAAGCAGATGCATCTAGATTAGTGATTCTCAACCTCCCTAATGCTGCGACCCTTTAATACAATCCCTCATGTTGTGCTGACCTCCAACCATAAAATTATTTCATTGCTACTCCATAAGTGTATTTGTGCTACTGTTATGAATCATAATATAAATAACTAGCATGCAGGATTAGCTGATTTGCATCCCCCAAAGTGGTCACAACCCACAGGTTGATAACTGCTGAACTAGAAAGATGAATAGAGGTGAATCGTTGTACCCTTAAGTTTTTTATAAATCTGAGATGGTTTCAGAGTAAAAAACTTTTATTCTTCCAATTGAAGGAGTATAAAAATATCAGGTAAGGGCAGATGATAGAAGTTGGAACTAACAGTTCCAATGATCGTTCAACTATAACTTCAAGTTCTAACCAAACGAGAATATATAGTTATTCTTTAAAAAACAGTGAGTGATCCTGGTAGTGGTGACACACGCCTTTAATCCCAGCACTAGGGAGGCAGAAGTAGGGGGATCTCTGTGAGTTTAAGGCCAGCCTGGTCCACAGAGTGAGTTCTAAGACAGCCAGGACAGCACAGAGAAATGAGAGAGAGAGAGAGAGAGAGAGAGAGAGAGAGAGAGAGAGAGAGAAGAAAAACTGTGTACTACCAGTATGAATGTGAAAAATGGCACATAGCTTCCTAGTTTCAATGTTGTAGTAGACCACGGTTTCTAAATATCATCATATCAGCAGACACTCCATACTGTATGCTCTTCTTACAATGTGACGCTATGATGGTCAATCTCAATTATTAACTCAACTGAGCTCTAGAATCACATTGGGGATGGTCCTTCAGGCAGGCCCAATGGACATCATTTTGCTGAGGTTAGCTGAGGTGGGAAGGCACTCCCATGGTGGGCGGCACCATTCCCTAGGCTGAGGTCCCAGGCTGTATAAAAAGGAGAGAGTGAGTGAAGCATAAGCGTTCATCATTCTCTGCCCCCCGACTGTGGGTACAATATGACCAGGTATGACAAGCTGTGACTTCCCCACAGTGCTGACTTATAACCTCTAACTGTGAGCTGGAATGAACTCTTCTTCAGCTGGCTTTGGGCAGACATTTTGTCACAGTAACAAGGGCAGTAAGACAGATGTTGACATCCTTCACCAAGTGATGCGATGCATTTTAATTTTGCTCACATCTTCGAAGACCCTTAATTTCCTGGACCACTGTGATATTTATAGAATGTAGTGTATGACTTCTGAGATTAAGTCATAGAAGACACTGAAAACTTTATCTTATTTTCTGGGGTTTCTGGATGATGGGAAATGTACACACACCCTAAAATAAATGTACATACACACAAACAGGGCACATGGAACAGAGACTTAATGTTAACTGAGTATAGCTTCACAGAGAGATTCTAAAGCTTCTCATCCACTTTCTGTGCTGGAAAGGGAACTGCTGCAGATGTGCATGGCCCTGCTAAATAAGCAGAGACCCTGCCTCACCTTTCTCAGAACTTCAATCTCTAACCATGTTTAGCTCAAGAAGTCTCAGTCTCATGCCTCTATAATGCAAGGGACTAACAAGCTAGACATTACTAAGATTTTAAAGCAAGCATTTGCTAGTGCCATAGGAAACCACATTGACTACAGTCTATTGTAGTGAGTAGCCATTCCAGCTGTGACCTGGAAGTTCCAACCCCCATTGAGGCTTCATGCCTACAAGGCGGGGCTGAGAGAGGACACTGAAGACTCGGGATCCAGATGCAGGGGCTCTCTTGGTTCCTGGACCCTGAACGCTGGAGGTAGACCAAACAGAGTTTTCCAGAGAACACTGCTAGACTGTGCCATACCTTTCCCAGACCCTGTAACCTATCCCTTCACTTGTAAGTGACCCCACAAAATAAAACTCCCTTTCAACTATGTGGAGTGGCCTTAATCATTTCACCAGTACTCTATCATCCTGATGTTGACACAGATGACAATGAGCTGATTGACCACATATTGCTTTAGGCATGTGTAGCCAATGCCTGCCAGCCCTGGGCATTTGCAGGTATTCACAGTACTCCCTCCCTGGGTACCTGACTCACCCCTGGGGATGCAGCCAGGATGGGATAAGCGACAATGGCCGGGCTCCTTGGTGTTTCCATTTCTTCCACTGCCCACCTTCTTCCAGTTCTCTAGAACCCAGTGGTTCTACTGTCTTCTAACACCACACTAGAGATCCAGGGAAGCCTTCCCCTTCCCTGGGCATCATTATCAGTTAGAACTACAATACTCACAGAAATGCCCCTGGACCGTTCCTAGTTTTCTCTCCCACCAGTGAAGTTGTACGTTCTTTGTTAAGGCCCTCCGTGTGTCTTTAAACACTACCTTGGACATCCATGTGCATCCTGTACAACCTTCAGTATGCCATATCCTATTACTAAACATTTCCCAAGTAGCTCATCTAGTCTTTTTGGACTAGAATCCTGTTTTGAAAAAGGTCTGCTTCCTGTATGCCCTGTGAGAGGAGGCTGAGCTGTGAGTGGGTATGTTCCAGAGGTGACCTCCTGCTCTCCTTGTTGACCTAAAGCTACTTTATCGCTTTACAATAATAGCTGGACAGGGCACCAGTTTCCAAAGGGACACAGGACTGACACCCTGAGCCAAGAATGCAGACGTGCTTCTGAGCACGTGGGCTGAAATCAGGCAGAACGGCCCCTCTGTGTCCTCGACATGTAACCTTGGACATTTCCTCTCCTTTAACCCTTACTTTTAGAGTCTTTAAAATGGGATGTTTGCATATCTGCCCTGTGGGATTGTGGGAAGGGGTAAATGAAGCTGTACTGCATGCAGCATGGGACCCCAGAAAGAAAAACAACTGGCCATACCTAACGCATTGCACATCTGGTTCGTATCAGGCGAGGGAGGAGAGGGAAATATCTGTCCCTGTTCTCTCTCCTTCTCCTTCTGTGAGAGGGATTGTCCCTTTGCTTATTTTTAGAGCCACTGGTACAGCCGAACAGGTACAGCTACATACAAACACGGACTCAAGTCACAGAATCACTTCCCCCAAATTCATTGTGCATGCCTTGCCTTCCTACAGGTTTCTCAACTAACCTCACATTGAAATAAGTGTTCCTTTTGCTCTGTTCTCATCACAGACTTTGGAGAAATATTTTGGTTTACCCTATTTGAACACTCTCTGTCAGTTCTCAGTATGACCAGTGCAAATTCAGCTGGATGAATTAAACTTTCTCAGACTATGAGAGGATCTCATTATTAATGCCTCTGGGGCATTCAGACATGGAGGCCAATTACCATGGTACTCAATCACAAGTCTAACAAGGGATATCAGCTGGGGTTCCCAGTGGCCTCAATGAGCTGAAACAGCTAGAAAAAAAAAAGTGAGGAAAAGATCATCACAAAACCAAAAGCAACAGCCTATCTCCTAAAAAATAAAATGAGATAGTCAGTCTTTAGAAATGTGTGGGGGCAGTATAACTCATAACGCATGGTCTAGAAGCAACCTGTGTGGCCAGAGGGATGAGAAACTTGACCAGTGGGAGCAAACTGATCAGTGTTCTTGTTATTTGAGGGGACAAAGAAAAGTCAGATGGGTCCTTAGGAAATAAAGCGAGGAATTTAGACGCTTACTGAAAAAATATGGCTCTGAATTCACTCCCTAGTTTATGGTTTTGAATCTTTCCCCAAATCACCTTTGAAATAGGGGGGTCAGCTGGGGAAAAAGATAGAAAAGGGTTCAAGAATGAGCCAGGATCCACAACTCCAATCCTGTCCTGCAATGAGCTCATGTTCCAGGGCACGGGCTACAGACCTTTCCAAGGCCCTCAGTTCTGACACCAAATACGTTCAGATAACGCCTTGGCTAGTAATCCACACCAAATCCCCACACTCTAGTGATCCCTTCTGAAAAGTTCAGAAACAAGCCTCAACTCAGGGCTCTTCCACACTGAGCCTCTTGGATCGAGAAAGGAAAATGCTGGCCAGCTGCTCGCCACTGGGCAGACCCCGGTTGGAGTGAGGTCATATTTGGAAACAGGAGACAAACCAATAGCAAAGATTAATGGTGTCCCGGAAAAGCAAGTCTAAACAATGTGCTCATGAACCTGGTGTGATCATAAACCAATCAAAACTAGGAGAACATGTGGCTGTCTTTTACTCTTAAGTATTTGGGGTCCACCCTAAAAAACAGCTGCAACTTGTGATGTTCCTGGCTGTCCCCAGCCAGTGATGGTTTACAAGCTGAAGTCTCTCCATTTAGATACTTTTTTTTCCAAATCTGTATTTACTTTCTTTTATTTTTGAGATTACAATTACATTTCTTCCTTCCCTCTCCCTGTGTGAAACCCTCCCATATACCCGTCTCTGTTCTCCTTCAAATTCATGGCTTCTTTTCCTTGCTGTGGGAGGGGGAAGGGGAGGCATCCAGAGGGACCCCAGGAGGCATCCAGGACTGAAGGAGGATGTGGATTATGGTGATGTTTAGAAATCTTCCCACTCTATTCTTTCCCTGAAATTATTTAATAATGTCACATTTCTGACACGATCCCTTTTGTAAGATAGTGTGCCTCAGTGGTATTTTGCCAAAACAGCTTAATCCTAACACGGAAAGCCAAGTCTCTAGCAGCAATAGGCAACCTGGAGCCTTAGGATCCAAGTGTCTCCACCTGAGCAGCCAAGCAACTATGAAAGCGTAGGGATTAGTTAACCTTAGTGCTCGAAGGGCAACCTTAAATGTTCATACTGGCTTTCTTCTGTTCAACGAAGTGAACATCTTCAGTTGCTATAAAATTTGATTTAAAAAAAATATTGCTAATTTGGGGCTGGAAAGATGGTTAAAAGCACTTATTGCTGTTGCAGAGGACCCGGGTTCAGTTCCCAGAACCCACATTTGCAAGGCCACAACTTCCTGTAACTTCAATTCTAGAAGATCTGACACCCCTTCTGGTCTCTGCGGGATCCTGCATAAACACCGTGCACTTAAACTCACACAAACACACACACAAATAATTAATAAAGACATCTTTTTAGGAGCCGGGCATGGTGGTGAATGCCTTTAATTCCAGCAGTCAGGAGGCAGAGGTAGGTGGGATCTCTGTGAGTCCAAAGCCAGCCTGGTCTACAGAGGGAGTGCCAGGACAGCCAAGGCTGTTCACAGAGAAACCCTGTCTGGGAGAAAAAGAAAAAGGAAAGAAATAAATCTTTTTAGAAATGATTGCCATTTTGAGTAAAGGGAACATTTTGTAAAAGAAAATTACACCTTTTGATACAAGTGAAATATAGTGGCTTTGTAAGTGCTTTATATTTGCTACCTTGTATATTTATTGAGCAAAAATCGCTTTGTAACAGATTTGCTGTCTAAGAGAACTTACATCAAATCTCAAGGTCTACAGTACAAAAATGTGTTTCTTTCTCTCAACAGCCAATGGTTTAAGCTCAAATCCAAAGTGTGGGGTATGAGCATAGAAGACGCTCATTCTTCAAGTCCAAGCCATATGTGAGGTCAAGAAACAGTCTAGCCTGATTTGGGAAATTAAGCAAGGTGCAGCCCAAGAACCACCCTTAAAAGTGGAGAAAGAATTAATCACCAAAAGAAGTACTCAGGTTCTGTTTGAGCCACCTTCAAGAAAGCAACAAAACTCTCCCCGAGGCCATTCCAAACTGAAAAGAACCTTGACCCATTCACATTCTTGCAAAGAACACAGTAATTCCTTCAATGGTCTGTGGGCAAGTGTGATCATGAAACTCCACATCTCTTGATCAGTCTGTGTTTTCAGATGCCTACTTCTGCTTGGGCCTGAAAAAAAAAAAAAAAAAAAAAAAAAAAAAAAAAAAAAAAAAAAAAAAAAAACAGAAAAATGTAGGTGCTTGAGGGACAGTTAGGCATACTGGGATCAACTCCACTCAGCAGCAGCAGCAGCATTCTAGGTAGACCCTTCTCTGAGACCAAAACAAGCTGGATCAGGGCTATGGCTCCAACCAAAGACTCTAGAGCAGTGTTTCTCAATTTGTGGGTCGAGACTTCTGTGGGAGTTGCGCATCAGTTATTCTGCATTTCATATATTTGCATTACAATTTATAACAGTTGCAAAATTACAGTAATGAAGTAGCAACAAAATAATTTTATGGTTGGGGGGGGGGTCACCACAGCATGAGGAACTGTATTAAAGGGTCGTAGCATTAGGAAGGTTGAGAACTATTGCTCTGAAGTAAGAAAAAAATGAGAATGCTAGAAAGAATGTTCTAGAAAGAATGTTCTCAAAGAGATGAGAAAGAAAACAGGAGCCTCTATTTCCTAAACACGGTAGCCTGACAGCCTGCCCAGGACTAGGGAGGCACAGGCCAGAGGCAGAAGGGAGGAGCTGGACAGGAAGCTGGGGAAAAAGCTCTTGGGAGCTTCCTGCACCTGTAACAGAAAGCATGTCTCATTGGGATGAGCTGTGGCCACAACCCAGACGGGTTCTGGAACTAGTTTGAGCTGTAGCGGTCAGTAAAGGGCCATGAGTTGAGCTAGAAATATGGAGAAAAGAGAACAAATGTCCTGTTTTGCATTTCAAAACGTGATGCGACATTTAGAGACAGATATGTAAAATGGATTATTCAGTTAGCACCCCTCCATACCAGACACCAGGCAAAGGAACCAACTTCATAAGTCAACCTGCAAGGCACACAATGGACACCAGTAATTCTTCCCTTTCTTCCATCTCATAAATTGCCACATGGGTTTCCAAAGTCAGCCTGCCTGCCTCTCTTCATCACAGTACGGCCTCCAGCCTTAATCTTTCTTATGTTAACCTTTCATTAGCAAGCCATGTAATATCAGGAAAGTTAATAAAAAGAAGAAAAAAAACTTCTCAAATCTCTGTAGGTGCTTTTGTTTTTTCATTTTCTTTTTACTTGTACTAGAAATGGATAGAATTTCACCCCCTCTCAGGCCCCATCCAACACTCTGGGGAGCCAGCTCAGAGCTACACCCCTGCAAGGTGGATAGAAACAGGGGTATATCAGACTTGGCCTGGCAAAGAATAGAAATACTGGGGGATTGTGGAAAATAAAAATCATCCTAAGTAACAGTGCTTTTTTATACTCAATGGATTAGATGAATGAAGGAAGTTTGCATGTCCAGCGAAAAATTCTGCCCTGGTCTGCAATCAAATGTCCGCCCACCCAAGAGGAGATATAAAGTCACATGATTTATGAATTACCAGACATAGCTTTCCTCTAGTGTTTTTATAGAGTACCCCAGTGTTGTAATTAAGGGAGCCAGCGGGGTGCCTCTGCTACTGCTAACGAAATGAATTCTGATGTGCTTGAATCAGGAAAAGCGCAGTTGTGCGAAATCTCGGATGCTCGGCGCTCCCCCTGGACGGTACAAACCAGCCGCTGATTCCCTCGGCACAGCTTTGATTATCTCATTAGAGCCTAATTGCTGGTTCTTGATGAATAACCAACCAACTGCTCTGAGTGTGTTCCCCCCCTTTCCTAGAAAAGTGCCTTACCTAGTGTATTTCTCATTGTGCCCCCCAAAACTGAGCAAGATAGCAGTTTGGCTCCAGGGGCTTGAGATGGAACCCCCCCTACACACACACACACACACACACACTAAAAAATTACCTGATCTCAGTGGTTGTCATAAGCCAAGGGAGTAATTGAAAACTCCCATAAATTTTTTTGTTTAGTTTCTTTTTTTTAAAATGTTTTTTTTGTTTTGGTTTGGTTTGGTTTTTGGTTTTTTGAGACAGGGTTTCTCTGTGTAGCTTTGTGCCTTTCCTGGATCTCACTCTGTAGAGCAGGCTGGCCTTGAACTCACAGAGATCTGCCTGCCTCTGCCTCCCGAATGCTGGGATTAAAGGCATGCGCCACCACCGCCCAGCTGTTTAATTTCTAATTGATGCCCCAGATCATCTGACAGCATTGGAAAGAATACTTGGAGGATTGGTCAATTTCATCCCTGTATCTTACTAAAATTTGACCTTGGGTAATCTATGGAATCACACTGAATTATAATTCATTCATCTGACAAGTGTCAAATAAATTGTTGCAAAGATCAGCATTTGTGTTAAACCCTAGCTAAGCCTTCATAGAAAAAGCCATGACTATTTACTAAGATCTTACTACATGCCAGGCTCTAGGCTACAAACTGCATATACATTAGCTTTAGAGGTCACATTGGGTCACATTGAACACAATAGTGACTCTTTATTATTTACTGTGTCCTTCTGAAGAGGAAACTGAGGCATGAAGAAACAAAGCCATTATCCTGGTTGGATTTTATGGTTTTATTTGATTGTTTGGTTGATTGACTGGTTGACTGACTGACTGACTGACTGATTTTTCAACCTGACACAAGCTGGGGTCAGGGCAGTAGAAAGAATCTCAATTGAGAAATGCCTCCATAAGATCAGTCTTACGTAAGTCTGAGATACTTCTTGATTAATGATTGATGTGGGAGGACCCATCCACTGGAGATGGTACCATTCCTGGACAGGTGATCCTGTGTCATAGGAGAAAGCAGGCTGAGCAAGCCATGGGGAATAAGCCAGTAAACAACACACCTTTATGGCTTCTGCTTCAGTTCCTGCCTTCAGATTCCTGCCTTGAGTTCCTGTCCTGAATTCCATAGGTGAAGAGTTGCTATGAACCTATACCTGACACAGTCAAGAAAACAAATAGGTCATGGACCCTAGGGGAAATCCTACTATTATTAAACTGTTAAATGGGAATCACCTTAAAATGACATCACTGATCCTCATGAGAGAAGTATCTTCTTTCAGTAGAGACCTAGAGTTAGTCAATGTGCAGAGACTAAGAGACTTTGGGATGATCAGCCCCTTCCCTCAAGTCTCAATGGGGTGCTGAAAAAGGGATGGAAAGATTTTGAGAGTCAGAGGTGGCAAATGGCTTCCAAGAAACAGTGTTTTCCAAGCACAACAACATCACACACACACAACTCACAGAGATCGTGACAGCATGCGCAAGACCTGCTTGAGCTCAAGCCAGACAATGTCCAGCCTGGAGGAAGGGAGGTGGGCATAAAGCTCCACCCCTAGGGAAAAGCTATTGGCATTTGATTGTTGCTGGGAGAAGGAAAGTCCATTTTCATGGTGTGGTACCTGGTATATTGATAACACTCCAGGGCACACCCACACCCAGGAGTTGCAGCTAACACAAACTGGACTAGGAAGGAGAGAGAGAGACAGAGAGATGAAGACAGAAAAACAGAGACAAAGAGAGACAAACTGAACTTAGTGAGTGAGAAAGAGAGAGAACACACCCACAAAGATGAAGTTGGGTGGGTAGGAAGGTGCAGAAGGGCCTAGGGGAAGATTCTGGGGGGTATGAATATGTTCTAAATACACTACGTGGAATTCTCAAAAGGATTTAAAAACATGATTTAAAACATGAGGAAAAGAGAGAAAGGAACGCAGAGAGAAGGTGGGGGCAGGTAACTGCAGCTCATGAGACAATCCCCGCAAACATCTTCAGCATCAGGAAGGAACAAGGTCTCACTCGGTAATATTTGAACTGAATTTGTGCTCTACTCCCCTGAGCAGCAAACTCACGGACAGCTAGAGTCACCCGGCTTCTTGTTCTGTTTGGAACACCAGTCAACACCAGAGCAACCTCACTTCTAAACTCCCCTCTGATACTTGAGCCCGGTGACCTCCATGCCACATGTCCTTGTCACCTTCCATCACTTTCCCACAGGGAAGCTACAACAAGCCCCTAACCACCATGCACCACTACCACTACACTAACATTTGGATTGTGAGAGAAACAAATGTTCTCATCCGCCCTCACCACCAAACCTTTCTGGTATCACCTCTAGGAGCCCATTTCGGGATCAAAGTTTCATTCAGTTTCTGCCTCCAGAAGGAAATGGTCTATCATCCCTCAACCTGCATCAGAATGGATGCTGGATACTCTGGCCCTCTAGAGCCACCGTAGGGCAGGTTACATCCCAAGCCTCACTTGCCAAGGGACTTGGAGGTAAGACAGTACTCAACTAGCTTTCTAGTATCCTATTAAATTATTCTTCACCTTAACTGACAAACCCTGACCCCCACAACATGTGCTTGTATTGTGTAATCCTAAATGTCTTTCTCTCATTGTCCAGCTCCTCCCATTTTTACCCCCACATAGGAAACAGCTTCTGATTCACTTTCTTACCCCACCTTAGTCATAGTATCATCCTGGGTGATCTCAGAGTTCATGGGGATGCCCCATAAAATGTCTTACCTTGCAGTTCTCAGGCCTCCTCATGCCAAGAACCCCAGCTTTACTTCAATTCTGCCACCCATGTGCATAACCACACCCTGAAACTGGTCACTCCATAGAACTGTCTCAGCGATGAAAACTTAATCTCCACTATCCCACAGACTGACCACACAGCCCACTTAAACTTCCTGTTCTTTCTGCTAATCTGCCAAACCTGTTTTTCAACCTCATGAAAATGGCTAATCCTTTGACCCACTGTTCTCTGCCTCCATGTGCCAACCAGTCAGGTGGCTGCTGGTTTTCCTGCAGCCTAAATGGCCTCTTCATTCTCTTATCAATCGGATTCATCTTTGTAACCCATTACTCTTCCTCCAAATGAATCTGCCAAAACCCTTGACTTGAACGATTCCTAATTCTGGCTTTTCCCACCAATATGCTGATATCTCACTTGAGCAGGTAGGTCACACAGGAAGGGAACTGCACAAGGTGGATTAACAAACACATGATCTTCACCCCTAGAGATTGCCTTTATGACTGCAGTGCAAGCATGGGTTTTCCACATCATTGCTCTCCATAAATCCCCTTTCAAATCCTCACCACACCAAACTCACCCATCCTCTAGAACCACCTGTCACAGTAGAACCTAACTCTTGTCTGTACCAAACCGGAAGTTGGAGTGGGAATCCCCTCACCTCTCCAAAGTCCTCCCCAACTCATCCACCATATCGGCATTGGCACCTTTTCTTTCCTACCCAAGTCTCTTCAAAGAGTCCTTCTCATAGCTAAAACTATTCCTATAACCAGCCCTAGGCAATTTTCTCCTTTTCTAGTACTGCCCTATAATTTTGGGGTTCAAGAAAAACGTTGAAGAAATTGCAAAATGTCACAAACCAAATAAAAAGGAAAACACTATATCAACAATGTGGTATTCTTGAAGCATGACTTAGAAATTTACATCAGTTTGACGTATTAGAAAATATCTCAAATAAATGAACTTAATTACATTTTAATAAATAAACTAGGTCTGCAAAGTATAAGCCAATCCCAAAATAGAAAAAAAAAAAAAAGCAAATAATAAAGGCCAGAGAGGAAATCAGTGAAACAGAAAAATAAAAACTAAAGCCATATCAAGTATTAGCTCTTGGTAAGAACAATAAATAAAATATACCTAGCTTGACAAACTAATCAAAGACAAAAAAAAGGGAGGAGGTGCAGACTGCCAAGCTCCGGAACAAGAGGGTAGCACCATCATAGTTGACACAAATATTTGGAAGAATGAAGACAATGTTATGAGAACTTTATAGCAGTGACCTCACAAATGAGATGGCAAAATTCCTTGAAAGCACAAATTACCAAAGCCCACTTAAAGAAATATTGTGGCCAGCCATGCATCTACTATAGAAATTGAGTTTGCAATTCACAGCCATACCACACAGAAAGTGACAGACCCAGGTGGTTTGACTAGCAAAATCTTCCAAAGATTTAAGAAATAATATTTTACATAGAAATAAAAATAATAAGAAATAATATTTTATGTAGAATTAAAAATTAACTTTTCTGCATTAAACTTGATTCCTACACCCTTGATAAAATGTCTTAATTCTCTAATATTTTTATGGGTTCCCTCCTGTATAAAAACTTGGAAGAAAAAACTGAAAAGTCAGAGTGCTTCTCAATTTGTTCTATGAGGCCAGAATTATCATGTACATACATCATAAAATGCCTTACCAGCTAAAGACACTAAAAATAAAAACTATATTCAAGAATTCCTCATAAACATAGATTCTAATAGCTCACTAAAATTAAATCAATTAATCAATATAAAAAGAAAAGTGCATCATAATCACACAAAGAACATCCAAGAAGTGAAAGGTTGATTTGACCCTCAAAAATTTGTCAATGCCATTGTCAGTGTTGACATGGCCCAGTAGGTAAGGGCACTTGCCACCAAGCATGAGAAACTAAGTTGATTCCTGTATCCTCATAGTGGGAGGAGAGAATTGATTGCCATAGCTATCCACTGACATCTATACACAGGCCCTGGCTTGTGTACTCACACACATATATTTACACAAAATAAACAATATAAATCAGATGTTTAAGTATGTATCTGACAAAGCTGTGAAAGACCCATCATGGAAAGCAGAAGAGTATTACTGAGACACTAGGCTAAAAGAGAGAGGTAGCACACTCATGAGTCACAGAGTAAAAGCAATCTCAAATGATGCTCTAGCAGGCTTTAAAAAAAAAGAAACTAATAAGCTAATTCTAAAAATTACACAGATATGCCAGGTCTAGAAGAGCAAAGCAACTTAGAATGGGAAATAATCCCTTAGAATAGGAAAGAGTCTGGAGCTAGAGAGATGGCTCAGTGGTTAAGAGCATATGCCAATCTTACAGGGAAGCTGGGGTCAGTTCCCAGCTTTTTCTGGCCTTCAGGGGCATCAAACATACATATGGTGCATATACACACATGCAGGTAAAATAGTCATAAACATAAGTTAAAACAATTGAAATATTAAAAAGAAGAAGAGGAGAAAAGAGAGAAAGGAAGGAAAAGAAAGAAAAGGAGGGAGGGAGGAAGGGAAGAAGGAAGGAAGGAAGGAAGGAAGGAAGGAGGGAGGGAGGGAGAGAGGGAGGGAGAAAGAAAGAAAGGAAGGAAGGAAGGAAGGAAGGAAGAAAGGAAGGAAGGAAGGAAGAAAGGAAGGAAGAAAGAAAGAAAGAAAGAGAGAAAGAAAGAAAGAAAATTCAAGTATGAACACTACTTGACTTGAAAACTTACAGTTGTTGAATAATATGTGTCTTAGTTAGGGTTACTATTGCTTTGATAAAACACCATCACCAGAAGCTTATACTTCCACATCATTGTCCATCACTGAAGGAAGCCAGGACAGGAACTCAAACAAGGAAGGAACCTGGAGGCAGGAGCTGATGCAGAGGCCATGGAGGGGTGCTGCTTACTGGCTTGCTCCCCCATGACTTGCTCAGCATGTTTTCTTATAGAACCCAGGGCCACCAGCTCAGTGATGACCCCACCCACAATGGGCTGGACTCTTCCCCCATCAATCAATAATGAAAAAAAAAAAAAAAATGCTCTACAGACCTGCCTATAGCCTGACCTTATAGAGGCATTTTCTCAATTGAGGTTCCCTCCTCTCCAGTAACTGTAGCTTGTCAAGTTGATGCAAAACCATCCAGCATGGTATGGTACATAAATAAAGACACAGAGATCCATGAAACATATATGTCCCCTATATGAAAACCCAATTCGCAACAAAGACACAAGGCAGAGAGCAATATAACAAGTCATGCTACAACCCCTGAGCATCCACAGGTCAAAGATGGACTTTGACTCACCTCTCCTATCACTTCATTAGAAATGGCTCATACATCAAATAGAAAACCCTTGTGACCTTGGTATTGGAAAAGATGTTTAGACATCATAATAAATGAATGGTCCTAAAAGAACAGATTGATTAAACAGGCATCACCAAACTTTAAAATGTTTCTTCAAACAGTATTAGTTGGAGAACAAGATGGAGAAAATGTTTGTTAATCACCTGACAAAAGATTCGTAACTCAAATATATAGATAATTCTCAGAACTCAATGGGAATAACCTGATTAAAAGTGTGTAAAGTATTTTAAGAGGAATTTCTCCATAAAAGACAGCAAACTGAGTGTGATGGCACACACCTTTAATCCCAGCACTCAGGAAACAAAGGCAAGTGGATCTCTGTGAGTTCAAGGCCAGCCTGGTCTACAAGAGTGAGTTCTAGGACAGCCAGGGCTGCATAGTGAGACCCTGTCTCAAAATAACAACCACAAAATAGATAGCAAATAAGCCGTTAAAGAATATTCAAAATCATTAATCATTAAAAATTACAAGGTAAAACCACAAAATATTACTCTATACGTTAGCTAAATTACTATTAAAAGTACACATGGGTAAGAATGCAAAGTAGGGAGAATTTTCATATACTATGGATGCAAATATAAAATAGTACAACCAACCTAGAAAATATTTACACCTTCTGAATAAGTTTAATAAGTGTTATCTAGTATCTAACACAATTATTGTACTCTCAGATATTCATTGAAGACAAATGATAGTATACATCTATCCAAACAATGGTACACAAATATTTGCACTAGTTGTATCCATAAATGCCAAGTTTATCTAAGGGTTAATGGAAACCAGATACAAAGACCCATACCCATGGTCCCAGAACTCAGGAGGCTAAGGGGCCTACCTATCTGTGAGCTAAAGAAGCTAACTGAGTTTGAGGCAAGTTTGGGCGACATAAGGAGACCTTGCCTTAAAACAAAATAAATCATAATAGATAAGTAAATAATAACATAAGTGTGCTTAGATATTCCTCAGCAATAAACAATTGGTATATTAAGTGAGAAAGATAAGTCTCAGAATATGAAAAATGAAGGAAGACAAAGGATGTATATTGTATGATGCCACTGATGTCCAGTTCTGTGTGGTTCTATTTTTATGGTGTTCTAGAAAGTGTAAAGTAACCTATATCACAGCTTCTAAAACTATGTATCACGACCCCTATGGAGTCACATAACCAAATGTAACAGTATCTTATTTTGGATTTTGGAATTTGACAAGAGTGAAAGATATATGAGCCCATAATGACCAAAAATTCAAACTCAAATGCATAATGAATCTGAGGTGTTTTTGCCAATGCTCACCTATGCAGCCTTGGTGTGAACACACAAGAACTCTTGGCACTGGGCATGTCCCCCATCATGCAGTGCTAATGAACTCCACCTAGAACACCTTGCTCACATTAAAGACTGATTTCCAGCTGCATATTAGAAACTGCAACATTGTTGGTATACATACAAAATTGTCTGCTCTTATAGAAACACAAACCTCACATATTCTTCTACAACATTTCTAAGTGTCAGATTCGTAGATTTGGGGATTGTGCTGTGATAGAATGTTTGGTTCTAAAACTTGGTGTTTGGGTTCCTGACTTGGGTTTCATAAACCATTTAGTGAGTTTGGGCTTGGGATTTGGACAGAATTTCCAATGATTTCTGAAACAGCCCTAAACATTCTTCTGTAATTTTGTACTACCTGCTCATGTGGTGTTTTCAGGATTGATGATTATAAAGTCAACCCATTGATCAACTTTGCAAAACACTGAAGATTTTCTACAATGCCCTATGGTGTCATATCTTCAGCCAGGATTTCTATGTAAAAAAATAAAGAAGTACGGCCACCTCATTAGTATGCAAATTTTCTCTTTGTTGTTGATAAGTGGTAAAATTTTATATACACCAAAAAATTGCTTTAAATTACCTAATTACTTACTATTAGTAAATGTTTTATTTATATGCCTCATATACGTATATGTATATACATATACATATACATATATGACCAAGGTAAAAATTGCTCAGAGTGGGAAAGGGTTGCAATGGAAAAGAATCCCTGATATGCCGGGCGGCGGTGGCACACGCCTTTAATCCCAGCACTCAGGAGGCAGAGGTAGGCGGATCTCTGTGAGTTTGAGGCCAGCCTGGTCTACAGAGCAAGATCCAGGAAAGGCACAAAGCTACACAGAGAAACCCTGTCTCAAAAAAAAAAACAAAACAAAACAAAAACAAAACAAGAATCCCTGATATACACAATAGCAGATCAGAGATGATTGGAAAGCAAAGGAGATGGAGGATGAGGAAGGGGGATTATGAATGGAGCACAGAAAGACATTGACAGTATTGGGTATATTTCTTTTCTTGCTTGTGGTAATGATTTAAGATGGTATCAATTTTATTCAACAAAGCTGTTTAAAAAAAAAAATGAACATCAGGAAGAAATACATGGCTACCCTGGTAGATGGTAGAGTGGCTGGGCACGTGATCTGAGTGTTCAGTTTCCACAAAAACTGAAAGGCACATTTCATCAAATCTGGCATTTCCCAGGAACCCGCGGTCAGGTGAAGAAGCAGAAACAGCTCTGGGCATTAGTCAGAAGAGTGCACAGAATGAAGTCCAGTCCCTGTTGTACTTACTGTTTGTTCCAGCATAAAGATGTGATCCGTGATCCAGGATGTAATCAAAGATGTGATCTCTTCCACTCCAATTCTCCCTGAGACTGAAGAGCTCACTGGGCTCATGGAGAAGAGACTGAATATAAAAGGTCACTTTTGATATGATGTGAGCACAAGAGCTCACTGTGTGGGGCACCTCAGCCATTTATTCATCTCATTATCCAACAACCCATATAGTTTGAGTCAATCCCATGGTGGCTGAGAGCAAGCCATGACCTCTGGGGTTGGATTTCCCCATGCCAAATCAAGCAGGCAGACCTCAGTCATTGCTCCACAGTCAGGACCAGGGCATCAGGACTTAGGTCGATGGTTAAGCAAGGCTTAAGCCAGAGAAACGTTCAGCAGTTGAGTTGCTTGGGGACTCTTTCCTTTGAAGGGCATTAAGGGAATGGGAAGACAGGGCATGTCCATAAATGCTACTCAGTGGAGAGCTATATGAATATTTAAAAATTACACCTTTTGTTTTATGGTGGTATTTTTAACTTAAATTCTAAGTTTCTAATTTGGATTTTTACTGACTACCTATTTTATGCCAAGCATAAAATGTATTTCATATTTGTCTGTTTTCTGTTTTGGTTTTTGAGAAAGGGCCTTGATGTGTGGCCCACACTGGCATTGAAATGACAGTACTGATGCCTCAGCCTCCTGAATGCTGGGATTACAGATGTCTACCACCATTCCCAGGCACAAAGTTATGTAATAAAAGCACACTTTCCCTATTTTCATTTATCATACACTTTCTTTATTTTCCTTTATTGTGTGCTTTATTTACTGCTACTGACATTTTGCTTTCTCATACCAATTAGGTCAATAGCACACATTTCCTGTAAACATACAATCAATAAGTCATTCATCACTCAATATCCACAGAGAATTGACTCCCATGACAGCTTCCAAACACACTAATATTCACAAATGCTTGAGTTCATCATTTAAAATGGCTCAGAATCTGTGCCATAATATAACAATATAATATAAACATAATGCAAGCTATATCTTTTACTAAATCACCCAATTACTTATAATAGCTATGTGATATAAATGCTACACAAATCATTGCTATTTTTTATTGTTCACAGAATAAAGATGAGAAAAATGTCTACACATGTTCAGTAGAGAAGCAATCGTTTTTAAATATCTTTGAGCTATGGCTGGTTAAATGGGCAGATGTCAAGCCCATGGCTTTAGGCACCCAATTGCATCACAATTTTCATTACTATTATCCAACTCATTATTGCTGTGGAACAATCTTCTATACTACAACTATATATTACTCTCATTGGTTAATAAAAAGCTGACAGGCTGGTTGGTAGTTGGGCAAGAAGTTAGGTGGGAAAACCAAACTGAGAATGATGGGAAGATGGAGGGTGGAGTCAAGGGAGATGTCAGCCAGCCACCAAGCAAGCAGGACATATAAAAAAATGAGGTAACAAGCCATGAGCCATGTGGCAAAGCATAAATAGAAATATGGGTTAATTTAAGTGCAAGAGTTAGCTAGTAACAAGCCTGAGCTATTAGCCAAGCATTTATAAATAATACTAAATCTCTGTGTGGTAATTTGGAAGCAGCTGCCAGGATGGGGAGCAGGCAGTCAGGAGCAGGATGATTGTGCCCTACACATCATCCCTCTGCATTCTTCATTTTAAGCAACAAAAGCATTTTAAGGAAGGAGAAACATAAAAGTCCAGTTAAAGTCCCCAAACTCTTACCCCTTACTTTCAGTTATACCCATAAATTAAAGTATAGAAAAGTCTAACAGCTTCTTCTACAATAGAATGTGATAAACATGAACTGCATGTAGACCCTTACAATGATTCTGCTGCTGAAATGACTCCCATAGACATTATAAGCAGAACAGAGTATCTGTAGGTAATAAGGTAAGTTTTTTTTCCTTAGAACCTTTAGCAAACTTTGAGTTGATTCATGAGACCCTGTTAGGGTTTTATTGCTGTAAAGAGACACCATGACTACATCAACTGTTATAAAAGAAACATTTAACTGGGGCTGGCTTACAGCTCAGAGGTTTAGTCCATTATCATCATGGCGGAAAGCATGGCAGCATGCAGGCAGACATAGTGCTGTAGAGGTAGCTGAGGGTTCTACATCAGGGTCCACAGGCAGCAAGAAGATACAGTGAGCCACTAGGCCTGGATTGAGTATCTGAAACCTCAAAGCCCATTGCTGGCCCCCAGTGACACACTTCCTCAACAAGGCCACACCTCCTCCAACAAGGCCACACCTCCAATAACACCACTTCCTGTGAGCCTCTGAGGGCATTTTCATTCAGACCATCACACTGCCATTCCTTAATACCCTTACACGTCCCATACAAATGCTATCAATAAAAGATTTGAGTATGCTGCACCAAACATTCTTCTAACAATGATGTAAGAATGCTTTTATTTTATTCTGTTAAGAATTCCATTTCCTAACAGAAGGAATTGTAGTATATACATATAGATTTCCTTCTGTATGTCCTACTTTTCCTGCTTCCTCCATGCCTGGCTTACTGGACCCAGTGTCTGTCCCTCTGTCTCCCTTAATCTCTCCTCTTACTCTCCTCCCAAGTCTAGATTTCTCCTTCTACTTATCCCCTCTGCTTGCCAGCCCTGCCTATCCCTCTACTGCCTAGTTATTGGCCCTTCAGCTTTTCATTAAACCAATCAGGTGCCTTGGGCAGGCAAAGTGACACTTCTTTGCATGGTTAAACAAATGCAGCATAAACAAATGTAACACATCCTTAGATAATTAACAGAATACAAAAGGGGAAAGACAATGGCGCCCCAGCAGTCATCTTAGTCTGCTTCCCAATTGCTGTTCCACACTCCTACCACTGTGCCTCCCTGCCACAGTGAACCTTCTTAAACCCTGAACCAAGAGAAATCCTCGTTCTTTAAATCAGTGGTTCTCAACCTTCCTAATGCTGCCACCCTTTAATACAGATCCTTATGTTGGGGTGACCCCCAACCATAAAATAATTTTCATTGCTACTTCGTAGCAATCACTTTGTTACTGTTATGAATCATAACGTAAATATCTGATATGCAGGATATCTGATAGGCGACCGTGAAAGTGTCGTTCAACGTCAAGGGGTCAGGACCCACAGGTTGAGAACTAATGCTTTAAATGGTTTCTGTTGGGTATTTTGTTCCAGTAATTAGAAACGTCACCAAGGACCAATGAGATGGCTAAGCAGATAAAGGTGCTTGCTGCTGAGCCTGGCAACCTGAATTTGATCCCCAGGACCTGCATGGTAATGGGAGAAATGACTTCCACAGGTTGTCACTGGACCTCCTCACATGCTCCATGGGTCACATAACTAAAATAAGAAAATAGAAGCTTGAAACTAAAAAGTAGGGCCATTGCTGAGCTAGGCCTGACCACATGGGTCTTAGGCCTTTGTGACTAGTTTGTAGAAAGAGTGTGATTCATATTACTTCTGACAGAGAAACCCCTGGATACTATAAACAGAGGTTAATGGACCATTTTGGCAGGAGTCTGGAAGACCAGAATTCTGACAGAAAGTAGACAGTAAAGACTGCTTGCTAGGTTTCAGAAGGAAACAGAACTTCATTAGGAACTGGGCGAGAGGCTATTCATGTTACATTCTGTCCAAAATAAAAAATAAAATAAATAAAAACCTTGCTGCTTTCTACCTGAAAACCTGAGCAGGGCTGATGCCAAAGCCATGGACTAAGTTGATTGACATGGCTCATGCTCCACACCATTCCTACCGACAGCCCTGCATTTTCCTCCTCCAGAGGTGAACGAAACATGTCACAAAGGGCACACCAGCGCTGTGTGGAGTTCTTAAATTCCTCCTGAGCCCGGCTCTCTCCACTAGGCTCGGGAGATGTGAGTTGTTATCGGAGAGGAAGTAAGATAAATCACTGGGCTCGGTTCATTTTAGGCCACTGAGTTATCTGAATCCCTGTTCCCAGAAAAGATATAACAAAGCAACCCCTGCCTTCGTTTTTTTTTCTCAGGAGTCTCTCTGGTGCTTGTCATTTCAACCCCTCCTAAGCAACCCGAAGTCAACTCAAGCCCTGCAATGTCACGATGGCGTAGGCCATCTTCTCCTGTGCCTCTCCTTTGCTGAGGGGAATGCAGAAGGCGCAGCAGCAGCATGGAGGGTACATAGGCATGATTGACAAGCAGCGTCATTTCAGAGGCCTGGGGTGGCTTCCAAACTGTTAGAAATGGACTGCCCTGAGAGGATATTTCAACGGCAGACCAGGCTTGTTTTTAAAGATGCTCCTGTCTTTCTTGAGTTAGCATGCCCTGTGACTTCCAAGTAGGTTTTACGTTGAAACTAAATACACGAACATACATGATAAGGAGGAACTGAATAAAATCAGCCAGATCGCAAAGGTGAGGAAAAACAGACACACTGAGATGAACTGCCTCTGACATACCAGAAGCGCTCTGAGTGCCACAGCAATCCCTAGGAAAACCTCCAGTATCATCTTCCAGAAAGAAAACAGGAGGAAGAGGAGGCAGGAACATGTTTCCAGTTTGTACCAACAAATTCTAAAACTCACTGTTCCTGGTGCTAAGCAGAACCTGGGATCCACATGTGTGCCCTTTAAACTCATATCTGGAAACAACATGTGAAGAATTTGAGAGTATTTTTTTTTACCCTATTGTCTTATATGAAGTCTGATGTATAAAATGGAGTAGCTAGTTTTTTTTTTCCCTGAATGGCATGGTGATGGTTAAAGCAGCCGCCATGTATTAAGGGCCTTAGTCCTTGCCAGGTACATACTAACTACCATCTGTACCAATAACAGATGAGAAGCTGGGCTTGGAGGGTACAGCCAAGCCAATCCTTCCTCTGCAGTCCCTGAAACTATTTCCTCTAAGAAGCCATCGGTCTGACCTTATGCCCTTGGAGATTCCTTTACTACTTCCTCCCTTCTGTCCTCTGGAAACTGATACGCAACATTATGACTATCTGTCTGCATATCTGTCTTCACATTAGCATGGAAAAGAACTATATATCTATGTGTGTGTGTACATATATATGTGTACATATATATGTATGTATATGTTATACATACATATACATACACACATATACACACATACAGAATGTAATTGGGCCCCATAAGCACAGTGGCACTATTGGGAAATGTGCCTTGTTGAAATGGCTGTGGCCTTGTTGAAGGAAGTGTGTCACTGTGTGGGTGGGCTTTGACGTCTCTTTTGCCTAAGCTTCACTTAGTGTCATAGACACTTCCTGTTGCCTTCTGATCAAGATGTAGCCAGCACCATGTCTGCCTACACACCACAATGCTCCTGCCGCCATGATGATAATGGATGAACCTCTGAACCTGTAAATGAGCCATCTCAGCTAAATGTTTTTCATATATGTAGCAGAGGAAAACCTTGAACTTCAGTTCTTCTTGCTTTCTCTCTGAGTGCTAGGATTACAGGTGCTTGCTACCACACTCCATTTGTGTTGTTTGGGGCCTTATACAGCATAGGTAAGCAAGCATTCTACCAACTGGGCTATATCCCACACATGCTGACTTTGGATTAAGAGAGATCAAATTGTAAATGTGAATGCCTTTACATGGGTAAAGAGTAATTCAATGTTCATTACTTCAATGATTAGGCATCATGTGGGATTTAGCTCTCTGGGTGTGAAACATGCAGCATGGAACAGATAGAAGAAAAATGTCCTCAGCTGCGTGCCCAGGGTATGCCCCACATTGTGCAAATACCAGCCATTGGGGAGTCCTCATGTGGTGATCTCACTTGCACAGAGCTATTTGTCAGGGGTCAAGCTGGACACGGGTGCCCCATCTGGTTTCAAAACTCATGATCTTTTTTCCAACTTCCTGCTACTTTCCTGGGGTATCCACTACCAGTGTCTAAAATTGGGTGGTAGTTTGTCCTCATGGCTAAAAGTTTTGCAGTGCAGAGGAACCTGAAATAGTATATGAATTATTATTTTGTATTTCCCATTGAGAGGGTATTAGACTAAGTCGATGGTACAGCCATATCTGAATGGAATGGCAGGAGTCATAGAACCCGCACAGCTACTTGACAAAGATCCAGCAAAGCTGAGCTCTGTGATGGCTGCCATGCTGCCTTTGGTTTCCATCAGTCGCTCACTTTACAGGAACTTTAAGGAGACCATAAATAGCATCATTATTCTCTGCCCAAGCACAGAAGCAACAGACATGCACACAGAGACCTGAGCCGGGTGCAGACTGTGCCACGTTTATAACTGACAGGCATGAGTTAGAGCCTGTGCCCTGGCCCTCCAGCTGTGGTGAGCATCTGTATGTGGTACCCTATCATGCTGCTTTATCCTCCACTTACTGGTGTATTTTGGATGACCACAGGCATTGCCCAAAGCAGACACCTTGCCTTGGGGCAGCCAGCAGAGAATGCATGGTCTTAGATACATGGATGGGAGTGCAGCAGTCCTGCTGGGACAGAAGTCATTCTAAAAAGAGAGAATTGTGTTCCAACCTTTGCTATCTGTCACCTTTGCTTTGTTTTTCTATTTTCAAAATGGAGGAAGAAAGGTCTGGTCTGAAAAATCTAGATAATGAGGGTTGATTTTTATTTACACTAATGGGAAAACAAAACAACAACTTGAAATCCTAGAACAGGTGACACAAATGCCTAAAAACCATTTGATGCATCTACCCAGCTTGAGTATGGATCCTTCCCTCAGAGGTCAAAGGCCAACTGCTTAAGGGTCACCAAGGAGTTCAGACCAGCTGCTTCCCTTGACGACACTTCTGAGCTGCATGCATGAACCTCTTCTGAACTAGACTGTTTCCCTCTGGCTTCCTCTCTTCCGCCGGCTGAGCTTGAGGGCTTGAGGCCAGGATGTGGCCGAGTCTCCTGCATTCTAGAAATACCTGCTGGGTGATATATGTGTGTTCATTGCACACCTCCTATTTGTCAGGTACCTAGGAAACGGCCTCTCCATGAGCTTCTTTTCTTTTCGTGAAGAAGTGTCGTAAAGTGTACAGCATGGTCTACAATGCTGATGAGTACTATGAGGAAAAGAAATGGCAGGGTCTGACCCAAGAGCTGAGCATTGGGAGGTGGCGGCAATCGGAGCTCTGGAGAGGTCACTCCTGTAGGAGATCCATAGAGGTCCTGAAGGGGAGAGACAGGCCTGAGGAAGAATCCTAGAGACAAAGCCCAAAGAGCCAGGAACTGGGTATGTTAAGTCATGTGAGAAATTGGTCTAATGGGACGCCATTCAAGGACAGGACTAGACAATGGCTTGGCCGGGTGGTGGTGGTGCACACCTGTAATCCCAGCACTCGGGAGGCAGAGGCAGGTGGATCTCTGTGAGTTCGAGACCAGCCTGGTCTACAGAATGAGTCCAGGACAGGCTCCAAAGCTACAGAGAAACCCTGTCTCAAAAAACCAAAAAAAGAAAGAAAGAAAGAAAGAGAGAGAGAGAGAGAGAAAGAAAGAAAGAAAGAAAGAAAGAAAGAAAGAAAGAAAGAAAGAAAGAAAGAAAATGGCTTGGTACAATGTTCATGGTGTCACTCCTGTGACTAGGAAAAGACACTGACTCCAGTGAACCGAAGAGAATCGATGAGGCCAAGGACCAGCAGGAGAGATGTAGATGGGGGAAGGGCAGATCTGGCCCATTTTGAGCCACGTTCGATTTGAGGTATCTGTTAGATGTCTAGGAAGGGAACGTCAATGACACAATTGAACATGTGAGTTCAGTTAAAGATGAGCAGTGAGTTGAAAGCATAGACTTGAGCATCACTGCGACCTAGTGAAGTCAATGAAGGAACAGTCAGAAGAAAGAGAGCGAGCTCTGGGAAAACCCACCACCCAGAGCCACAGAGAGAGAAGCCCGCACAGCAGAGAGATGGGAGGCCCCTGTGGTGCAGTATTACACAGAGGCAGCCCGACAAGAATGTCACAAGAGGAAAAGTGATCAACTGTGCCAAACTCTCCTCTAGAAGAAAATAATCAGACAGTGGTTTGTCAGTCCATAATCTCAGCACCCCAATACTACACTGCAGTAGAGTGGGGTCACAGATAACTGGGCTCATCTTAGGGTTGTTTTATTATTATTATTTTGGTGACACAGCTGCAAACAGCCCCTCCTTCCAATGTCCCTTAAACATCCCCGAGGACATCATTCTGTTGGCCTCAATTCCCCTACGATTTCAAAAACAATATGGATTTTACTGGAAGAGCAGGTCAATAAAATGAAATGAGTCAATTCACTGAATTTCTCCCCAGGTCCTCTAAAAGATACAGGGACAGCTTTGCTAAGTGCCGCTGGGATGCCTGGCTAGGAGCACGTGCGTTTACAGCACACAGTCTCCAATTTCACTCTGAATGACCTCACTCAGTAGAACAAAGCCTTGTAGGTCCGGTTGGACAGCCTCTTGGCCGACTCCGTTTTTAATCTACCAAGGATCAGGATCTGCTGTCACCCCCATTCTTCAGGATGAATCAGCTTTTCAAGTGGAAGGAAAGCAGAATCACTCTATTAAGTCAAAGTTAACTGAGCTGGTCACCTATTCACAAGAAGCTCGTGGGTGTGTAAAAGACCGCCATTGGTCTCACATCTCAGGGAACAGAAGAAAATTTGTCTTCATCCATTATTAAGGCTCCTTTAATAGAATCCATGAACTGGGAAGTTCACAAGTGACAGCAATTTCTTTCCCACAGTTCTTAAAGTCCCAGATAAAAAGTGCCAGCAGATTCACTGTCTCAGGAAGGAACATTTCCTGATTCATAGATGACTTTTTTTTTTTTTTTTTTTTTGAGCTGAGGATCAAACCCAGGGCCTTGCGCTTGCTAGGCAAGTGCTCTACCACTGAGCTAAATCCCCCCAACCCGTTTTTTAGGGTTTTTTGTTGTTGTTTTGTTTTGGTTTTGGTTTGGTTTGGTTTTTTGAGACAGGGTTTCTCTGTGTAGCTTTGCGCCTTTCCTGGAACTCACTTGGTAGCCCAGGCTGGACTCGAACTCACAGAGATCCGCCTGCCTCTGCCTCCCGAGTGCTGGGATTAAAGGCATGCGCCACCAACACCCAGCTCATAGATGACTTTTTCTTACTGGATCTTCATATAACACAGCTACAAATACACACCTTCAGGTCTTTTTCAGAAGGGCTGTAACCCCACATGTGAAAGAGTGTTCTCCAAAATCACCTCTCCCAAAGCCCTATCATCCCAAGCCATGACACAGGTAATTTCTCTTCAACATAAGAATCTGAGAGAACACAAACATTCAAACCACTGTGGCATGTTTCCGCATGTACAAGACATTCGTATAAACACATACAAACTCATTCACTTTGAATCTTCTGGCTCAGCGATAATGTGAGGCAGTGGCCCTTGAGTGGAGAAGAGGGCAGCTGTGCTTCCCAGATAACAGCTGGCATGGGTGTGGAGGCCAGGAGGCCACTAGACAAATGAGCACACACAATGGACAAGGCATCTCCCCACAGAAAACTTCAGTGACCCAAAACATCGAGAAAGTGCAAATAGAGAAACCCTGAGGTCATGATGGAGGGACACTGGCTGAATCTGCTTATCCTCCAACAGTGTGTGTGGTGCAGTGACTTTAGTGACCTGGCGGGTTCCACGGGTCTAATATATCTATCTATACTGTAACATAGGAACAATGGCTAGGTAGCACAGGTGGTGATATACGTTACTCATCTACAGAGCTGCCCACACTGAGGCCATAGAAAATCATTTTCTAAGTTTACAGTGTCAACCTGACACATACCAGTCCTTGCTGAACTTTGCTCAGACCTCATTAACTGGAGAAATCTGTCTCACCTTGTGGACCCAGTGCTCTCTTCTCTAAATCGCGTGTCCCCAGCTATCACTCTGGGCTGCAAGCGGGCTCTCGTAATACTGACCACAGAGCTATAGATCTCACCACTAATTAAATCCAATCAGCCCTCCCTAGAGGCCAGGCCCAGGAGGGGACAACCCAGTAATGCCAGATGGGAGAAAGGGGGATCAAAGTGAAATGATTAACAAATGTACAAAGAAGCTGGCAACATCGTATGGGAATCATAAAACCCCTTCTTTCCTGGACCCAACAATGGCAGCATTGGAATAGCCTCACAATATTTCTTTTATTAAAAAAAAAAAAAAAAAAAAAAAAAAAAAAACCTACTTGAGACTCAAATCCTAGTTGAAAATTTAGCTGGTAAATGGCCTCTACAGAAACTTCAAGGTCAACTACATATCTAGTCTTTTTTTTTTTTTTTTTTTTTTAACTGCATGATCAAATTTTTTATCCTGTGCTTGGCAGAGAAGGGTCCATTTAAACAATATTTATATTATATTCTTAAACTAAACCTGAGCCTAGAGGGGGAAAAATGTAACTCAATGTCCACAGGAAAACACTGGAGAGCCGCAGGGTGGAGAAGGTTACCACAACCAGCGAAATGGCTTGGGTTTCAGTTTTAATTCCTATTTGCTCAAATGCCAAAGCAATTTTTCCATGAGGAGAATGAGGTCATTCTTCACAGAAAGGGATCACTGTCTCAAAATTCATATGACCAGGAAACACACGGCCCACATAATAAGAGGTTTCTGAAACGGGAACTAAATAAAGGCGCTTAAGATGATAAATCTGTTCATGTGGTTTAAGCCCCAGAGATGTGAACAGTCTACAGTGATTCTCCCACAGGAGAAAGCCTCCCTAGCCCCAAGACTCCCCCTGTTGCTCCACAGCAGTGAGCTTTTCCAGATACACATCCTGGGAGCTCCAAAAGGCTGGCTCCCCGGAGTTTGCTCTGGTGGAGACAAGTTCTAGTCCCTGCCACAGATTAGAGTGGTACCCCAAGGTATAACAAATACAGGTATACTATAAGGCCTACCAGGAGAAGAAACTGAAGTTCCCCAACATTGACTGTCTGTTTACACTTGGGAACTTCATTTCCTCCACTAAATCTCCAACTCTCTTAGGGAAACAGCACAGCATGAGGCTAGAGAGTGTGAGGTTCAAATCCCAGCTCTGCCTTGTCCCAGCTGTTGGCTTTAGGAAAGTGACATGATTCTGTTCCTTACATTCCTGTGTTTGAAAGGGTGGATGAGGATACCAACACCTAGGAGCATTGTGATTGCTCAAAGAGAAGATGATGAACTTAGCACTGTGTATATTCATGAAGACTCATTATTTTCATGCTAAGTTTTCTGGTCCACCATTTGGATATAAATGATTCTAAAGTCACAATAACAAAGTGAGAAACGAGTAAATTCTCACTGATCCAATCAGGATCCATTTCAGGAATAGGAGTTCAAAAGTTTTGTGTGAAGCATCTTAGTAGCCAACAGAAGGAGACTGGGTGACATCCTGGTTTCCAGGTGCCTAGCTCTTTGGAAGAGCAAAAGGGCGATGGAATTTATTTTTCAGAAGAATATATATTACTTCCCCTGACAGAAAAATGTGGATCCTCCCATGCCACAGAGGCATGTCTTTCACATTCTGGTGAGGGCATTCATTCAAGGCAGACCAAGCATTAGTTACAAGGTCAACAGCTGGTCCAGCTGAGACTTGTCACAGTCATCCTGAGCCTCTAAACAAGCCATTATCTGGCAGCAGCAGATTGGGACCATCTGTTACTGCAGGCCACATATGGCCCCAGTAGATTGTAAAAATAAGGTTGTCACAAAAGGTCATTAACTATGCGTCGTTGTCCCGTGGTAAGCTCCCGCCAGAAACAATGACTCTCTCATTTTATCTCCAACCCTCTCTCCAGCACTCAGAGAAACTGAGGCCCAAGGGAGGGGCCCTCCTGCCATAGCAACTGACCAATACCAGAAGGGGCAAACTCATTTCCCTTGGGTGAATTTTAATTCCCTTAAAATATGTTTTACATTCTCTTAAGGAATGAAGGTTTACAAATTGTACCACGTGCAGTATGGGGAGATGGCTCAGTTGGTAAAAGTGAGCAGAGTTTGGATCCTAGAACCCACATAAAAGCCAGGCACTGTGAGATATGTCCGCAACCCCAGCACTGGGGAGGTGAACACAAGAGGATCTCTGGGCTTTGCTGGGCAGCCAGTCAAGCAGAATCAGTGAAATCCAACGAGAGACTGGACTGGCTGGTTTTGTGTGTCAACTAGACACAAGCTAGCTTCATCAGTGAGGAAGGAACGGAATCTCAGTTGAGGAAATGCCTCCATGAGATCCAGCTGTAAGACACTTTCCCAATTAGTGACCAATAGGGGAGGGCCTAGCCCATGGTGGGAGTGGCCATTTCTCGGCTGGTGGTCCTGGGTTCTGTAAGAAAGCAGGCTGAGCAAGCCATGGGGAGCAAGCCATCAGCAGTGCCCTTCCATGGCCTCTGCATCAGCTCCTGCCTCCAGGTTTCAGCCTTGCTTGAGTTCTTGTTCTGCCGTTCTCCAAGGATGAAGAGCATTGCTCAAGTGTAAGCCAGATAAAACCTTTCCTCCCCAACTTGCCTTTTGGTCATGGTGTTTCATCAAAGCAACAGAAACCCTAACTAATACAATTACCCTGTCTCAGAAGATAAAGAAGCGAATGAGGAAGAAGCTTGGTGTTGACGTCTGACCTCCACTTTACTATCCATACACCAGTACACATGCATAGCACTCAAAATTAAATTTTAAGATATGCCTAAGGAAGCTGGCAAGGTGGTTCAGTGGTTAAGAGCATTTACTGCTCTTGCAGAGGACCTGGGTTGGACTCCCAACACCCACACTTGGGCTTATAACCATGGTAAACCCTAGTTTCAGGGGATCCAATGCTTTCTGACCTCTGACGGCACCAGGCATGCATGTGGTACATGTACATACATGCAAACAAAACACTAGTACACATAAAATAAAATTTTAAAATATCAAAAAAACCTAATACACTTGAAAGAAGGAAACAAGAATGAATGAGGTGAGGGAAGAGGGCATTGGGGTGGATTCTATACCTCAGCTGGTTTGCATCACCCTGCAGTAGGCATGGGAATGCAAACGTTTTCGACATACTCAATTATTTCCTTTGGGAATGTACCCATGAGTGTAATGACTAGATGATGAGGTGACCTCTGTTTTTAATGTCTTTAAGAACTTCTAGAGTGGGGGCAGGGTGGCGCACGCCTTTAATCCCAATACTTGGGAGGCAGAGGCAGGCAGACCTCTGTGAATTCAAGCTCAGCCTGGTCTACATAATGAGTTACAGGACAGGACAGTCAGAAGTACATAGGAAGAACCTGTCTTTAAAAAATAAAAAAATAAAAAAAATAACATGCATTTTTGTGGTAGCTCTACCATGTTATATTCTATTCAACATGCCACCCACACACGGTGAAATACTATTTAGCCATTAAAAAAAGAGGGGTTGGGGATTTAGCTCAGTGGTAGGACGCTTGCCTCGCAAGTGCAAGGTCCTGGGTTCAATCCTCAGCTCCGACCAAAAAAAAGGTAAAAAAGGAAATTCTGTCATCTGAGACGATGTGAAGGAGCCTGGAGAAGAATGTAGCACTGAGCTACGCCAAACACATAAAGATAAACAGGCCATTATTTCAAGTCACACTTGTATACAACTCTAAAAATACTGTACTCACAGAAGTAGAGATTAAAATTCTGGGGAAATACTGACCAAAGATTAGGAATAGATCCAAGAGTGTGTTTTTAAATACAGCAACTACAGTTAATCACAGTAATTTATATTCCTGAAAATCAGTGAAGCAATTTTAAGTGTTCCCAATACACACGCACAAATATACATACATATAAATACACATACACTCACACAAATACACTCAAATACACATGCATACATATGCACACATATTCATATATTCACACACACAAACACTCAAATAACACATGCAACCATACAGGCATATACACATGAGATAACAAGTATGATAATTATCTCAGGACAATTCACAGTTCATATGAATTTCAAAATATTAAATAAATACAAGGAGACTTTTATTTTCCAATATAAAACATTAATTTTTAAAATATCTTACTTGTTTTCTGCAAACAAAATTATCAGCTAAATACTATAATTGATTAAGCACTTAAAGGCACTCAAGGAAAAGGTTGTACTTTTAAACCATGGCCACAGGATCTTTGATAGTTACTCTGGTAAGAGATAAGGTATGTGCCTTGTCACTTTGATTATGTGCCAGATGACAACTGCTTAATCTCAGTAGA
Source organism: Onychomys torridus (assembly GCF_903995425.1). NCBI lineage: Eukaryota > Metazoa > Chordata > Mammalia > Rodentia > Cricetidae > Onychomys > Onychomys torridus. Next base: position 30,964,202 of record NC_050462.1, on the reverse strand, counting down.
ATATAGCAGACATGGGGATATAGGGCTTTACTCTCGATAACCCCAGGCTCCACCATTGCAGCCCCATCCCATGTCCTTCCCCATCCCATAAGGCCCCAGATACCATGAGACAAATCCAGCGCTGTTGGCACCCACCTCCAGGAACGCAGTAAAATTGCTCCTGTTTTACATTCAGAATTACCAAGATAGTGAAAGACTTCCTGGCTGTTTCTGGATGCACTCAAAAGAAGAAAGAGAAGGAACCCTCTTATCTACACTATCTCATTTAATCATCAAAATCCTCCAGAGATTGTTCCTGCCTCTGAGATCAGAAAATGGAGGCTCTGTGAAGTTTAAAGGCACACGGGGACAGAGCTGACATGTGTTAATGACGTATTTGACTCCAGAGGTGTTTTGCCCTGTTCAGTGCTCAGACTCAGTCTCAAATGCCAGATCCTAGAAACCACAGAACCTCGAGACACA